>NW_027648857.1:0-36738 GCF_965637545.1 Phallusia mammillata
TGCGACTTTTACATGGCCAGTTCAGGTACGCAGGTGTGTGCAGCCAGCCGTTAATTGCCGGGTCGGCTCCGGCGTGTCTGCTGATGACGTAATTACGTATGCTAATTAGCCGTCCAGCCGCGCAGCTGTGCGCTGTAGTTCAGCTACTGCACCACGGGGAGCCTCGTTGGCGCCCCCTTCGACGTTGTTTAAGGCCCAACAACATGACATATATAAATAAACAAAGAAACAAACGGCCCGAAGCACCCGGGAACCTATTTGCTTTGATGATTAAGTGGAAAAAAAGTTACTCCGAGGAGTATGATGCTTACCTTATTCAAATAGAATGCCGTTTTGAGGTAACAGGCGGTTACCAACCGCCCGTACAAGCTTGGATTTGCGCTACCACGTGAGTTACTTGGTGTAAGAAGGCAAGAAAAGGATCGAAAACTATCGGGGTCGCTTCCATCGTGGCCAGTATGGTAAAGTACGGGGCAAAAGCAGCGAAAACTGCTGAATTGCCGAGCTGCTGCAGCCCGTCGGCAGGTTTTCCTTACGCTCATGCGCTTTAATTGCGACTTTTACATGGCCAGTTCAGGTACGCAGGTGTGTGCAGCCAGCCGTTAATTGCCGGGTCGGCTCCGGCGTGTCTGCTGATGACGTAATTACGTATGCTAATTAGCCGTCCAGCCCGCGCAGCTGTGCGCTGTAGTTCAGCTACTGCACCACGGGGAGCCTCGTTGGCGCCCCCTTCGACGTTGTTTAAGGCCCAACAACATGACATATAATAAATAAACAAAGAAACAAACGGCCCGAAGCACCCGGGAACCTATTTGCTTTGATGATTAAGTGGAAAAAAGTTACTCCGAGGAGTATGATGCTTACCTTATTCAAATAGAATGCCGTTTTGAGGTAACAGGCGGTTACCAACCGCCCGTACAAGCTTGGATTTGCGCTACCACGTGAGTTACTTGGTGTAAGAAGGCAAGAAAAGGATCGAAAACTATCGGGGTCGCTTCCATCGTGGCCAGTATGGTAAAGTACGGGGCAAAAGCAGCGAAAACTGCTGAATTGCCGAGCTGCTGCAGCCCGTCGGCAGGTTTTCCTTACGCTCATGCGCTTTAATTGCGACTTTTACATGGCCAGTTCAGGTACGCAGGTGTGTGCAGCCAGCCGTTAATTGCCGGGTCGGCTCCGGCGTGTCTGCTGATGACGTAATTACGTATGCTAATTAGCCGTCCAGCCCGCGCAGCTGTGCGCTGTAGTTCAGCTACTGCACCACGGGGAGCCTCGTTGGCGCCCCCTTCGACGTTGTTTAAGGCCCAACAACATGACATATAATAAATAAACAAAGAAACAAACGGCCCGAAGCACCCGGGAACCTATTTGCTTTGATGATTAAGTGGAAAAAAGTTACTCCGAGGAGTATGATGCTTACCTTATTCAAATAGAATGCCGTTTTGAGGTAACAGGCGGTTACCAACCGCCCGTACAAGCTTGGATTTGCGCTACCACGTGAGTTACTTGGTGTAAGAAGGCAAGGAAAAGGATCGAAAACTATCGGGGTCGCTTCCATCGTGGCCAGTATGGTAAAGTACGGGGCAAAAGCAGCGAAAACTGCTGAATTGCCGAGCTGCTGCAGCCCGTCGGCAGGTTTTCCTTACGCTCATGCGCTTTAATTGCGACTTTTACATGGCCAGTTCAGGTACGCAGGTGTGTGCAGCCAGCCGTTAATTGCCGGGTCGGCTCCGGCGTGTCTGCTGATGACGTAATTACGTATGCTAATTAGCCGTCCAGCCCGCGCAGCTGTGCGCTGTAGTTCAGCTACTGCACCACGGGGAGCCTCGTTGGCGCCCCCTTCGACGTTGTTTAAGGCCCAACAACATGACATATAATAAATAAACAAAGAAACAAACGGCCCGAAGCACCCGGGAACCTATTTGCTTTGATGATTAAGTGGAAAAAAGTTACTCCGAGGAGTATGATGCTTACCTTATTCAAATAGAATGCCGTTTTGAGGTAACAGGCGGTTACCAACCGCCCGTACAAGCTTGGATTTGCGCTACCACGTGAGTTACTTGGTGTAAGAAGGCAAGAAAAGGATCGAAAACTATCGGGGTCGCTTCCATCGTGGCCAGTATGGTAAAGTACGGGGCAAAAGCAGCGAAAACTGCTGAATTGCCGAGCTGCTGCAGCCCGTCGGCAGGTTTTCCTTACGCTCATGCGCTTTAATTGCGACTTTTACATGGCCAGTTCAGGTACGCAGGTGTGTGCAGCCAGCCGTTAATTGCCGGGTCGGCTCCGGCGTGTCTGCTGATGACGTAATTACGTATGCTAATTAGCCGTCCAGCCCGCGCAGCTGTGCGCTGTAGTTCAGCTACTGCACCACGGGGAGCCTCGTTGGCGCCCCCTTCGACGTTGTTTAAGGCCCAACAACATGACATATAATAAATAAACAAAGAAACAAACGGCCCGAAGCACCCGGGAACCTATTTGCTTTGATGATTAAGTGGAAAAAAGTTACTCCGAGGAGTATGATGCTTACCTTATTCAAATAGAATGCCGTTTTGAGGTAACAGGCGGTTACCAACCGCCCGTACAAGCTTGGATTTGCGCTACCACGTGAGTTACTTGGTGTAAGAAGGCAAGAAAAGGATCGAAAACTATCGGGGTCGCTTCCATCGTGGCCAGTATGGTAAAGTACGGGGCAAAAGCAGCGAAAACTGCTGAATTGCCGAGCTGCTGCAGCCCGTCGGCAGGTTTTCCTTACGCTCATGCGCTTTAATTGCGACTTTTACATGGCCAGTTCAGGTACGCAGGTGTGTGCAGCCAGCCGTTAATTGCCGGGTCGGCTCCGGCGTGTCTGCTGATGACGTAATTACGTATGCTAATTAGCCGTCCAGCCCGCGCAGCTGTGCGCTGTAGTTCAGCTACTGCACCACGGGGAGCCTCGTTGGCGCCCCCTTCGACGTTGTTTAAGGCCCAACAACATGACATATAATAAATAAACAAAGAAACAAACGGCCCGAAGCACCCGGGAACCTATTTGCTTTGATGATTAAGTGGAAAAAAGTTACTCCGAGGAGTATGATGCTTACCTTATTCAAATAGAATGCCGTTTTGAGGTAACAGGCGGTTACCAACCGCCCGTACAAGCTTGGATTTGCGCTACCACGTGAGTTACTTGGTGTAAGAAGGCAAGAAAAGGATCGAAAACTATCGGGGTCGCTTCCATCGTGGCCAGTATGGTAAAGTACGGGGCAAAAGCAGCGAAAACTGCTGAATTGCCGAGCTGCTGCAGCCCGTCGGCAGGTTTTCCTTACGCTCATGCGCTTTAATTGCGACTTTTACATGGCCAGTTCAGGTACGCAGGTGTGTGCAGCCAGCCGTTAATTGCCGGGTCGGCTCCGGCGTGTCTGCTGATGACGTAATTACGTATGCTAATTAGCCGTCCAGCCCGCGCAGCTGTGCGCTGTAGTTCAGCTACTGCACCACGGGGAGCCTCGTTGGCGCCCCCTTCGACGTTGTTTAAGGCCCAACAACATGACATATAATAAATAAACAAAGAAACAAACGGCCCGAAGCACCCGGGAACCTATTTGCTTTGATGATTAAGTGGAAAAAAGTTACTCCGAGGAGTATGATGCTTACCTTATTCAAATAGAATGCCGTTTTGAGGTAACAGGCGGTTACCAACCGCCCGTACAAGCTTGGATTTGCGCTACCACGTGAGTTACTTGGTGTAAGAAGGCAAGAAAAGGATCGAAAACTATCGGGGTCGCTTCCATCGTGGCCAGTATGGTAAAGTACGGGGCAAAAGCAGCGAAAACTGCTGAATTGCCGAGCTGCTGCAGCCCGTCGGCAGGTTTTCCTTACGCTCATGCGCTTTAATTGCGACTTTTACATGGCCAGTTCAGGTACGCAGGTGTGTGCAGCCAGCCGTTAATTGCCGGGTCGGCTCCGGCGTGTCTGCTGATGACGTAATTACGTATGCTAATTAGCCGTCCAGCCCGCGCAGCTGTGCGCTGTAGTTCAGCTACTGCACCACGGGGAGCCTCGTTGGCGCCCCCTTCGACGTTGTTTAAGGCCCAACAACATGACATATAATAAATAAACAAAGAAACAAACGGCCCGAAGCACCCGGGAACCTATTTGCTTTGATGATTAAGTGGAAAAAAGTTACTCCGAGGAGTATGATGCTTACCTTATTCAAATAGAATGCCGTTTTGAGGTAACAGGCGGTTACCAACCGCCCGTACAAGCTTGGATTTGCGCTACCACGTGAGTTACTTGGTGTAAGAAGGCAAGAAAAGGATCGAAAACTATCGGGTCGCTTCCATCGTGGCCAGTATGGTAAAGTACGGGGCAAAAGCAGCGAAAACTGCTGAATTGCCGAGCTGCTGCAGCCCGTCGGCAGGTTTTCCTTACGCTCATGCGCTTTAATTGCGACTTTTACATGGCCAGTTCAGGTACGCAGGTGTGTGCAGCCAGCCGTTAATTGCCGGGTCGGCTCCGGCGTGTCTGCTGATGACGTAATTACGTATGCTAATTAGCCGTCCAGCCCGCGCAGCTGTGCGCTGTAGTTCAGCTACTGCACCACGGGGAGCCTCGTTGGCGCCCCCTTCGACGTTGTTTAAGGCCCAACAACATGACATATAATAAATAAACAAAGAAACAAACGGCCCGAAGCACCCGGGAACCTATTTGCTTTGATGATTAAGTGGAAAAAAGTTACTCCGAGGAGTATGATGCTTACCTTATTCAAATAGAATGCCGTTTTGAGGTAACAGGCGGTTACCAACCGCCCGTACAAGCTTGGATTTGCGCTACCACGTGAGTTACTTGGTGTAAGAAGGCAAGAAAAGGATCGAAAACTATCGGGGTCGCTTCCATCGTGGCCAGTATGGTAAAGTACGGGGCAAAAGCAGCGAAAACTGCTGAATTGCCGAGCTGCTGCAGCCCGTCGGCAGGTTTTCCTTACGCTCATGCGCTTTAATTGCGACTTTTACATGGCCAGTTCAGGTACGCAGGTGTGTGCAGCCAGCCGTTAATTGCCGGGTCGGCTCCGGCGTGTCTGCTGATGACGTAATTACGTATGCTAATTAGCCGTCCAGCCCCGCGCAGCTGTGCGCTGTAGTTCAGCTACTGCACCACGGGGAGCCTCGTTGGCGCCCCCTTCGACGTTGTTTAAGGCCCAACAACATGACATATAATAAATAAACAAAGAAACAAACGGCCCGAAGCACCCGGGAACCTATTTGCTTTGATGATTAAGTGGAAAAAAGTTACTCCGAGGAGTATGATGCTTACCTTATTCAAATAGAATGCCGTTTTGAGGTAACAGGCGGTTACCAACCGCCCGTACAAGCTTGGATTTGCGCTACCACGTGAGTTACTTGGTGTAAGAAGGCAAGAAAAGGATCGAAAACTATCGGGGTCGCTTCCATCGTGGCCAGTATGGTAAAGTACGGGGCAAAAGCAGCGAAAACTGCTGAATTGCCGAGCTGCTGCAGCCCGTCGGCAGGTTTTCCTTACGCTCATGCGCTTTAATTGCGACTTTTACATGGCCAGTTCAGGTACGCAGGTGTGTGCAGCCAGCCGTTAATTGCCGGGTCGGCTCCGGCGTGTCTGCTGATGACGTAATTACGTATGCTAATTAGCCGTCCAGCCCGCGCAGCTGTGCGCTGTAGTTCAGCTACTGCACCACGGGGAGCCTCGTTGGCGCCCCCTTCGACGTTGTTTAAGGCCCAACAACATGACATATAATAAATAAACAAAGAAACAAACGGCCCGAAGCACCCGGGAACCTATTTGCTTTGATGATTAAGTGGAAAAAAGTTACTCCGAGGAGTATGATGCTTACCTTATTCAAATAGAATGCCGTTTTGAGGTAACAGGCGGTTACCAACCGCCCGTACAAGCTTGGATTTGCGCTACCACGTGAGTTACTTGGTGTAAGAAGGCAAGAAAAGGATCGAAAACTATCGGGGTCGCTTCCATCGTGGCCAGTATGGTAAAGTACGGGGCAAAAGCAGCGAAAACTGCTGAATTGCCGAGCTGCTGCAGCCCGTCGGCAGGTTTTCCTTACGCTCATGCGCTTTAATTGCGACTTTTACATGGCCAGTTCAGGTACGCAGGTGTGTGCAGCCAGCCGTTAATTGCCGGGTCGGCTCCGGCGTGTCTGCTGATGACGTAATTACGTATGCTAATTAGCCGTCCAGCCCGCGCAGCTGTGCGCTGTAGTTCAGCTACTGCACCACGGGGAGCCTCGTTGGCGCCCCCTTCGACGTTGTTTAAGGCCCAACAACATGACATATAATAAATAAACAAAGAAACAAACGGCCCGAAGCACCCGGGAACCTATTTGCTTT
The DNA here is from genome assembly GCF_965637545.1 of Phallusia mammillata. Taxonomy (NCBI): domain Eukaryota; kingdom Metazoa; phylum Chordata; class Ascidiacea; order Phlebobranchia; family Ascidiidae; genus Phallusia; species Phallusia mammillata. The sequence continues at coordinate 6,351 of NW_027648857.1, forward strand.
GATGATTAAGTGGAAAAAAGTTACTCCGAGGAGTATGATGCTTACCTTATTCAAATAGAATGCCGTTTTGAGGTAACAGGCGGTTACCAACCGCCCGTACAAGCTTGGATTTGCGCTACCACGTGAGTTACTTGGTGTAAGAAGGCAAGAAAAGGATCGAAAACTATCGGGGTCGCTTCCATCGTGGCCAGTATGGTAAAGTACGGGGCAAAAGCAGCGAAAACTGCTGAATTGCCGAGCTGCTGCAGCCCGTCGGCAGGTTTTCCTTACGCTCATGCGCTTTAATTGCGACTTTTACATGGCCAGTTCAGGTACGCAGGTGTGTGCAGCCAGCCGTTAATTGCCGGGTCGGCTCCGGCGTGTCTGCTGATGACGTAATTACGTATGCTAATTAGCCGTCCAGCCCGCGCAGCTGTGCGCTGTAGTTCAGCTACTGCACCACGGGGAGCCTCGTTGGCGCCCCCTTCGACGTTGTTTAAGGCCCAACAACATGACATATAATAAATAAACAAAGAAACAAACGGCCCGAAGCACCCGGGAACCTATTTGCTTTGATGATTAAGTGGAAAAAAGTTACTCCGAGGAGTATGATGCTTACCTTATTCAAATAGAATGCCGTTTTGAGGTAACAGGCGGTTACCAACCGCCCGTACAAGCTTGGATTTGCGCTACCACGTGAGTTACTTGGTGTAAGAAGGCAAGAAAAGGATCGAAAACTATCGGGGTCGCTTCCATCGTGGCCAGTATGGTAAAGTACGGGGCAAAAGCAGCGAAAACTGCTGAATTGCCGAGCTGCTGCAGCCCGTCGGCAGGTTTTCCTTACGCTCATGCGCTTTAATTGCGACTTTTACATGGCCAGTTCAGGTACGCAGGTGTGTGCAGCCAGCCGTTAATTGCCGGGTCGGCTCCGGCGTGTCTGCTGATGACGTAATTACGTATGCTAATTAGCCGTCCAGCCCGCGCAGCTGTGCGCTGTAGTTCAGCTACTGCACCACGGGGAGCCTCGTTGGCGCCCCCTTCGACGTTGTTTAAGGCCCAACAACATGACATATAATAAATAAACAAAGAAACAAACGGCCCGAAGCACCCGGGAACCTATTTGCTTTGATGATTAAGTGGAAAAAAGTTACTCCGAGGAGTATGATGCTTACCTTATTCAAATAGAATGCCGTTTTGAGGTAACAGGCGGTTACCAACCGCCCGTACAAGCTTGGATTTGCGCTACCACGTGAGTTACTTGGTGTAAGAAGGCAAGAAAAGGATCGAAAACTATCGGGGTCGCTTCCATCGTGGCCAGTATGGTAAAGTACGGGGCAAAAGCAGCGAAAACTGCTGAATTGCCGAGCTGCTGCAGCCCGTCGGCAGGTTTTCCTTACGCTCATGCGCTTTAATTGCGACTTTTACATGGCCAGTTCAGGTACGCAGGTGTGTGCAGCCAGCCGTTAATTGCCGGGTCGGCTCCGGCGTGTCTGCTGATGACGTAATTACGTATGCTAATTAGCCGTCCAGCCCGCGCAGCTGTGCGCTGTAGTTCAGCTACTGCACCACGGGGAGCCTCGTTGGCGCCCCCTTCGACGTTGTTTAAGGCCCAACAACATGACATATAATAAATAAACAAAGAAACAAACGGCCCGAAGCACCCGGGAACCTATTTGCTTTGATGATTAAGTGGAAAAAAGTTACTCCGAGGAGTATGATGCTTACCTTATTCAAATAGAATGCCGTTTTGAGGTAACAGGCGGTTACCAACCGCCCGTACAAGCTTGGATTTGCGCTACCACGTGAGTTACTTGGTGTAAGAAGGCAAGAAAAGGATCGAAAACTATCGGGGTCGCTTCCATCGTGGCCAGTATGGTAAAGTACGGGGCAAAAGCAGCGAAAACTGCTGAATTGCCGAGCTGCTGCAGCCCGTCGGCAGGTTTTCCTTACGCTCATGCGCTTTAATTGCGACTTTTACATGGCCAGTTCAGGTACGCAGGTGTGTGCAGCCAGCCGTTAATTGCCGGGTCGGCTCCGGCGTGTCTGCTGATGACGTAATTACGTATGCTAATTAGCCGTCCAGCCCGCGCAGCTGTGCGCTGTAGTTCAGCTACTGCACCACGGGGAGCCTCGTTGGCGCCCCCTTCGACGTTGTTTAAGGCCCAACAACATGACATATAATAAATAAACAAAGAAACAAACGGCCCGAAGCACCCGGGAACCTATTTGCTTTGATGATTAAGTGGAAAAAAGTTACTCCGAGGAGTATGATGCTTACCTTATTCAAATAGAATGCCGTTTTGAGGTAACAGGCGGTTACCAACCGCCCGTACAAGCTTGGATTTGCGCTACCACGTGAGTTACTTGGTGTAAGAAGGCAAGAAAAGGATCGAAAACTATCGGGGTCGCTTCCATCGTGGCCAGTATGGTAAAGTACGGGGCAAAAGCAGCGAAAACTGCTGAATTGCCGAGCTGCTGCAGCCCGTCGGCAGGTTTTCCTTACGCTCATGCGCTTTAATTGCGACTTTTACATGGCCAGTTCAGGTACGCAGGTGTGTGCAGCCAGCCGTTAATTGCCGGGTCGGCTCCGGCGTGTCTGCTGATGACGTAATTACGTATGCTAATTAGCCGTCCAGCCCGCGCAGCTGTGCGCTGTAGTTCAGCTACTGCACCACGGGGAGCCTCGTTGGCGCCCCCTTCGACGTTGTTTAAGGCCCAACAACATGACATATAATAAATAAACAAAGAAACAAACGGCCCGAAGCACCCGGGAACCTATTTGCTTTGATGATTAAGTGGAAAAAAGTTACTCCGAGGAGTATGATGCTTACCTTATTCAAATAGAATGCCGTTTTGAGGTAACAGGCGGTTACCAACCGCCCGTACAAGCTTGGATTTGCGCTACCACGTGAGTTACTTGGTGTAAGAAGGCAAGAAAAGGATCGAAAACTATCGGGGTCGCTTCCATCGTGGCCAGTATGGTAAAGTACGGGGCAAAAGCAGCGAAAACTGCTGAATTGCCGAGCTGCTGCAGCCCGTCGGCAGGTTTTCCTTACGCTCATGCGCTTTAATTGCGACTTTTACATGGCCAGTTCAGGTACGCAGGTGTGTGCAGCCAGCCGTTAATTGCCGGGTCGGCTCCGGCGTGTCTGCTGATGACGTAATTACGTATGCTAATTAGCCGTCCAGCCCGCGCAGCTGTGCGCTGTAGTTCAGCTACTGCACCACGGGGAGCCTCGTTGGCGCCCCCTTCGACGTTGTTTAAGGCCCAACAACATGACATATAATAAATAAACAAAGAAACAAACGGCCCGAAGCACCCGGGAACCTATTTGCTTTGATGATTAAGTGGAAAAAAGTTACTCCGAGGAGTATGATGCTTACCTTATTCAAATAGAATGCCGTTTTGAGGTAACAGGCGGTTACCAACCGCCCGTACAAGCTTGGATTTGCGCTACCACGTGAGTTACTTGGTGTAAGAAGGCAAGAAAAGGATCGAAAACTATCGGGGTCGCTTCCATCGTGGCCAGTATGGTAAAGTACGGGGCAAAAGCAGCGAAAACTGCTGAATTGCCGAGCTGCTGCAGCCCGTCGGCAGGTTTTCCTTACGCTCATGCGCTTTAATTGCGACTTTTACATGGCCAGTTCAGGTACGCAGGTGTGTGCAGCCAGCCGTTAATTGCCGGGTCGGCTCCGGCGTGTCTGCTGATGACGTAATTACGTATGCTAATTAGCCGTCCAGCCCGCGCAGCTGTGCGCTGTAGTTCAGCTACTGCACCACGGGGAGCCTCGTTGGCGCCCCCTTCGACGTTGTTTAAGGCCCAACAACATGACATATAATAAATAAACAAAGAAACAAACGGCCCGAAGCACCCGGGAACCTATTTGCTTTGATGATTAAGTGGAAAAAAGTTACTCCGAGGAGTATGATGCTTACCTTATTCAAATAGAATGCCGTTTTGAGGTAACAGGCGGTTACCAACCGCCCGTACAAGCTTGGATTTGCGCTACCACGTGAGTTACTTGGTGTAAGAAGGCAAGAAAAGGATCGAAAACTATCGGGGTCGCTTCCATCGTGGCCAGTATGGTAAAGTACGGGGCAAAAGCAGCGAAAACTGCTGAATTGCCGAGCTGCTGCAGCCCGTCGGCAGGTTTTCCTTACGCTCATGCGCTTTAATTGCGACTTTTACATGGCCAGTTCAGGTACGCAGGTGTGTGCAGCCAGCCGTTAATTGCCGGGTCGGCTCCGGCGTGTCTGCTGATGACGTAATTACGTATGCTAATTAGCCGTCCAGCCCGCGCAGCTGTGCGCTGTAGTTCAGCTACTGCACCACGGGGAGCCTCGTTGGCGCCCCCTTCGACGTTGTTTAAGGCCCAACAACATGACATATAATAAATAAACAAAGAAACAAACGGCCCGAAGCACCCGGGAACCTATTTGCTTTGATGATTAAGTGGAAAAAAGTTACTCCGAGGAGTATGATGCTTACCTTATTCAAATAGAATGCCGTTTTGAGGTAACAGGCGGTTACCAACCGCCCGTACAAGCTTGGATTTGCGCTACCACGTGAGTTACTTGGTGTAAGAAGGCAAGAAAAGGATCGAAAACTATCGGGGTCGCTTCCATCGTGGCCAGTATGGTAAAGTACGGGGCAAAAGCAGCGAAAACTGCTGAATTGCCGAGCTGCTGCAGCCCGTCGGCAGGTTTTCCTTACGCTCATGCGCTTTAATTGCGACTTTTACATGGCCAGTTCAGGTACGCAGGTGTGTGCAGCCAGCCGTTAATTGCCGGGTCGGCTCCGGCGTGTCTGCTGATGACGTAATTACGTATGCTAATTAGCCGTCCAGCCCGCGCAGCTGTGCGCTGTAGTTCAGCTACTGCACCACGGGGAGCCTCGTTGGCGCCCCCTTCGACGTTGTTTAAGGCCCAACAACATGACATATAATAAATAAACAAAGAAACAAACGGCCCGAAGCACCCGGGAACCTATTTGCTTTGATGATTAAGTGGAAAAAAGTTACTCCGAGGAGTATGATGCTTACCTTATTCAAATAGAATGCCGTTTTGAGGTAACAGGCGGTTACCAACCGCCCGTACAAGCTTGGATTTGCGCTACCACGTGAGTTACTTGGTGTAAGAAGGCAAGAAAAGGATCGAAAACTATCGGGGTCGCTTCCATCGTGGCCAGTATGGTAAAGTACGGGGCAAAAGCAGCGAAAACTGCTGAATTGCCGAGCTGCTGCAGCCCGTCGGCAGGTTTTCCTTACGCTCATGCGCTTTAATTGCGACTTTTACATGGCCAGTTCAGGTACGCAGGTGTGTGCAGCCAGCCGTTAATTGCCGGGTCGGCTCCGGCGTGTCTGCTGATGACGTAATTACGTATGCTAATTAGCCGTCCAGCCCGCGCAGCTGTGCGCTGTAGTTCAGCTACTGCACCACGGGGAGCCTCGTTGGCGCCCCCTTCGACGTTGTTTAAGGCCCAACAACATGACATATAATAAATAAACAAAGAAACAAACGGCCCGAAGCACCCGGGAACCTATTTGCTTTGATGATTAAGTGGAAAAAAGTTACTCCGAGGAGTATGATGCTTACCTTATTCAAATAGAATGCCGTTTTGAGGTAACAGGCGGTTACCAACCGCCCGTACAAGCTTGGATTTGCGCTACCACGTGAGTTAATTGGTGTAAGAAGGCAAGAAAAGGATCGAAAACTATCGGGGTCGCTTCCATCGTGGCCAGTATGGTAAAGTACGGGGCAAAAGCAGCGAAAACTGCTGAATTGCCGAGCTGCTGCAGCCCGTCGGCAGGTTTTCCTTACGCTCATGCGCTTTAATTGCGACTTTTACATGGCCAGTTCAGGTACGCAGGTGTGTGCAGCCAGCCGTTAATTGCCGGGTCGGCTCCGGCGTGTCTGCTGATGACGTAATTACGTATGCTAATTAGCCGTCCAGCCCGCGCAGCTGTGCGCTGTAGTTCAGCTACTGCACCACGGGGAGCCTCGTTGGCGCCCCCTTCGACGTTGTTTAAGGCCCAACAACATGACATATAATAAATAAACAAAGAAACAAACGGCCCGAAGCACCCGGGAACCTATTTGCTTTGATGATTAAGTGGAAAAAAGTTACTCCGAGGAGTATGATGCTTACCTTATTCAAATAGAATGCCGTTTTGAGGTAACAGGCGGTTACCAACCGCCCGTACAAGCTTGGATTTGCGCTACCACGTGAGTTACTTGGTGTAAGAAGGCAAGAAAAGGATCGAAAACTATCGGGGTCGCTTCCATCGTGGCCAGTATGGTAAAGTACGGGGCAAAAGCAGCGAAAACTGCTGAATTGCCGAGCTGCTGCAGCCCGTCGGCAGGTTTTCCTTACGCTCATGCGCTTTAATTGCGACTTTTACATGGCCAGTTCAGGTACGCAGGTGTGTGCAGCCAGCCGTTAATTGCCGGGTCGGCTCCGGCGTGTCTGCTGATGACGTAATTACGTATGCTAATTAGCCGTCCAGCCCGCGCAGCTGTGCGCTGTAGTTCAGCTACTGCACCACGGGGAGCCTCGTTGGCGCCCCCTTCGACGTTGTTTAAGGCCCAACAACATGACATATAATAAATAAACAAAGAAACAAACGGCCCGAAGCACCCGGGAACCTATTTGCTTTGATGATTAAGTGGAAAAAAGTTACTCCGAGGAGTATGATGCTTACCTTATTCAAATAGAATGCCGTTTTGAGGTAACAGGCGGTTACCAACCGCCCGTACAAGCTTGGATTTGCGCTACCACGTGAGTTACTTGGTGTAAGAAGGCAAGAAAAGGATCGAAAACTATCGGGGTCGCTTCCATCGTGGCCAGTATGGTAAAGTACGGGGCAAAAGCAGCGAAAACTGCTGAATTGCCGAGCTGCTGCAGCCCGTCGGCAGGTTTTCCTTACGCTCATGCGCTTTAATTGCGACTTTTACATGGCCAGTTCAGGTACGCAGGTGTGTGCAGCCAGCCGTTAATTGCCGGGTCGGCTCCGGCGTGTCTGCTGATGACGTAATTACGTATGCTAATTAGCCGTCCAGCCCGCGCAGCTGTGCGCTGTAGTTCAGCTACTGCACCACGGGGAGCCTCGTTGGCGCCCCCTTCGACGTTGTTTAAGGCCCAACAACATGACATATAATAAATAAACAAAGAAACAAACGGCCCGAAGCACCCGGGAACCTATTTGCTTTGATGATTAAGTGGAAAAAAGTTACTCCGAGGAGTATGATGCTTACCTTATTCAAATAGAATGCCGTTTTGAGGTAACAGGCGGTTACCAACCGCCCGTACAAGCTTGGATTTGCGCTACCACGTGAGTTACTTGGTGTAAGAAGGCAAGAAAAGGATCGAAAACTATCGGGGTCGCTTCCATCGTGGCCAGTATGGTAAAGTACGGGGCAAAAGCAGCGAAAACTGCTGAATTGCCGAGCTGCTGCAGCCCGTCGGCAGGTTTTCCTTACGCTCATGCGCTTTAATTGCGACTTTTACATGGCCAGTTCAGGTACGCAGGTGTGTGCAGCCAGCCGTTAATTGCCGGGTCGGCTCCGGCGTGTCTGCTGATGACGTAATTACGTATGCTAATTAGCCGTCCAGCCCGCGCAGCTGTGCGCTGTAGTTCAGCTACTGCACCACGGGGAGCCTCGTTGGCGCCCCCTTCGACGTTGTTTAAGGCCCAACAACATGACATATAATAAATAAACAAAGAAACAAACGGCCCGAAGCACCCGGGAACCTATTTGCTTTGATGATTAAGTGGAAAAAAGTTACTCCGAGGAGTATGATGCTTACCTTATTCAAATAGAATGCCGTTTTGAGGTAACAGGCGGTTACCAACCGCCCGTACAAGCTTGGATTTGCGCTACCACGTGAGTTACTTGGTGTAAGAAGGCAAGAAAAGGATCGAAAACTATCGGGGTCGCTTCCATCGTGGCCAGTATGGTAAAGTACGGGGCAAAAGCAGCGAAAACTGCTGAATTGCCGAGCTGCTGCAGCCCGTCGGCAGGTTTTCCTTACGCTCATGCGCTTTAATTGCGACTTTTACATGGCCAGTTCAGGTACGCAGGTGTGTGCAGCCAGCCGTTAATTGCCGGGTCGGCTCCGGCGTGTCTGCTGATGACGTAATTACGTATGCTAATTAGCCGTCCAGCCCGCGCAGCTGTGCGCTGTAGTTCAGCTACTGCACCACGGGGAGCCTCGTTGGCGCCCCCTTCGACGTTGTTTAAGGCCCAACAACATGACATATAATAAATAAACAAAGAAACAAACGGCCCGAAGCACCCGGGAACCTATTTGCTTTGATGATTAAGTGGAAAAAAGTTACTCCGAGGAGTATGATGCTTACCTTATTCAAATAGAATGCCGTTTTGAGGTAACAGGCGGTTACCAACCGCCCGTACAAGCTTGGATTTGCGCTACCACGTGAGTTACTTGGTGTAAGAAGGCAAGAAAAGGATCGAAAACTATCGGGGTCGCTTCCATCGTGGCCAGTATGGTAAAGTACGGGGCAAAAGCAGCGAAAACTGCTGAATTGCCGAGCTGCTGCAGCCCGTCGGCAGGTTTTCCTTACGCTCATGCGCTTTAATTGCGACTTTTACATGGCCAGTTCAGGTACGCAGGTGTGTGCAGCCAGCCGTTAATTGCCGGGTCGGCTCCGGCGTGTCTGCTGATGACGTAATTACGTATGCTAATTAGCCGTCCAGCCCGCGCAGCTGTGCGCTGTAGTTCAGCTACTGCACCACGGGGAGCCTCGTTGGCGCCCCCTTCGACGTTGTTTAAGGCCCAACAACATGACATATAATAAATAAACAAAGAAACAAACGGCCCGAAGCACCCGGGAACCTATTTGCTTTGATGATTAAGTGGAAAAAAGTTACTCCGAGGAGTATGATGCTTACCTTATTCAAATAGAATGCCGTTTTGAGGTAACAGGCGGTTACCAACCGCCCGTACAAGCTTGGATTTGCGCTACCACGTGAGTTACTTGGTGTAAGAAGGCAAGAAAAGGATCGAAAACTATCGGGGTCGCTTCCATCGTGGCCAGTATGGTAAAGTACGGGGCAAAAGCAGCGAAAACTGCTGAATTGCCGAGCTGCTGCAGCCCGTCGGCAGGTTTTCCTTACGCTCATGCGCTTTAATTGCGACTTTTACATGGCCAGTTCAGGTACGCAGGTGTGTGCAGCCAGCCGTTAATTGCCGGGTCGGCTCCGGCGTGTCTGCTGATGACGTAATTACGTATGCTAATTAGCCGTCCAGCCCGCGCAGCTGTGCGCTGTAGTTCAGCTACTGCACCACGGGGAGCCTCGTTGGCGCCCCCTTCGACGTTGTTTAAGGCCCAACAACATGACATATAATAAATAAACAAAGAAACAAACGGCCCGAAGCACCCGGGAACCTATTTGCTTTGATGATTAAGTGGAAAAAAGTTACTCCGAGGAGTATGATGCTTACCTTATTCAAATAGAATGCCGTTTTGAGGTAACAGGCGGTTACCAACCGCCCGTACAAGCTTGGATTTGCGCTACCACGTGAGTTACTTGGTGTAAGAAGGCAAGAAAAGGATCGAAAACTATCGGGGTCGCTTCCATCGTGGCCAGTATGGTAAAGTACGGGGCAAAAGCAGCGAAAACTGCTGAATTGCCGAGCTGCTGCAGCCCGTCGGCAGGTTTTCCTTACGCTCATGCGCTTTAATTGCGACTTTTACATGGCCAGTTCAGGTACGCAGGTGTGTGCAGCCAGCCGTTAATTGCCGGGTCGGCTCCGGCGTGTCTGCTGATGACGTAATTACGTATGCTAATTAGCCGTCCAGCCCGCGCAGCTGTGCGCTGTAGTTCAGCTACTGCACCACGGGGAGCCTCGTTGGCGCCCCCTTCGACGTTGTTTAAGGCCCAACAACATGACATATAATAAATAAACAAAGAAACAAACGGCCCGAAGCACCCGGGAACCTATTTGCTTTGATGATTAAGTGGAAAAAAGTTACTCCGAGGAGTATGATGCTTACCTTATTCAAATAGAATGCCGTTTTGAGGTAACAGGCGGTTACCAACCGCCCGTACAAGCTTGGATTTGCGCTACCACGTGAGTTACTTGGTGTAAGAAGGCAAGAAAAGGATCGAAAACTATCGGGGTCGCTTCCATCGTGGCCAGTATGGTAAAGTACGGGGCAAAAGCAGCGAAAACTGCTGAATTGCCGAGCTGCTGCAGCCCGTCGGCAGGTTTTCCTTACGCTCATGCGCTTTAATTGCGACTTTTACATGGCCAGTTCAGGTACGCAGGTGTGTGCAGCCAGCCGTTAATTGCCGGGTCGGCTCCGGCGTGTCTGCTGATGACGTAATTACGTATGCTAATTAGCCGTCCAGCCCGCGCAGCTGTGCGCTGTAGTTCAGCTACTGCACCACGGGGAGCCTCGTTGGCGCCCCCTTCGACGTTGTTTAAGGCCCAACAACATGACATATAATAAATAAACAAAGAAACAAACGGCCCGAAGCACCCGGGAACCTATTTGCTTTGATGATTAAGTGGAAAAAAGTTACTCCGAGGAGTATGATGCTTACCTTATTCAAATAGAATGCCGTTTTGAGGTAACAGGCGGTTACCAACCGCCCGTACAAGCTTGGATTTGCGCTACCACGTGAGTTACTTGGTGTAAGAAGGCAAGAAAAGGATCGAAAACTATCGGGGTCGCTTCCATCGTGGCCAGTATGGTAAAGTACGGGGCAAAAGCAGCGAAAACTGCTGAATTGCCGAGCTGCTGCAGCCCGTCGGCAGGTTTTCCTTACGCTCATGCGCTTTAATTGCGACTTTTACATGGCCAGTTCAGGTACGCAGGTGTGTGCAGCCAGCCGTTAATTGCCGGGTCGGCTCCGGCGTGTCTGCTGATGACGTAATTACGTATGCTAATTAGCCGTCCAGCCCGCGCAGCTGTGCGCTGTAGTTCAGCTACTGCACCACGGGGAGCCTCGTTGGCGCCCCCTTCGACGTTGTTTAAGGCCCAACAACATGACATATAATAAATAAACAAAGAAACAAACGGCCCGAAGCACCCGGGAACCTATTTGCTTTGATGATTAAGTGGAAAAAAGTTACTCCGAGGAGTATGATGCTTACCTTATTCAAATAGAATGCCGTTTTGAGGTAACAGGCGGTTACCAACCGCCCGTACAAGCTTGGATTTGCGCTACCACGTGAGTTACTTGGTGTAAGAAGGCAAGAAAAGGATCGAAAACTATCGGGGTCGCTTCCATCGTGGCCAGTATGGTAAAGTACGGGGCAAAAGCAGCGAAAACTGCTGAATTGCCGAGCTGCTGCAGCCCGTCGGCAGGTTTTCCTTACGCTCATGCGCTTTAATTGCGACTTTTACATGGCCAGTTCAGGTACGCAGGTGTGTGCAGCCAGCCGTTAATTGCCGGGTCGGCTCCGGCGTGTCTGCTGATGACGTAATTACGTATGCTAATTAGCCGTCCAGCCCGCGCAGCTGTGCGCTGTAGTTCAGCTACTGCACCACGGGGAGCCTCGTTGGCGCCCCCTTCGACGTTGTTTAAGGCCCAACAACATGACATATAATAAATAAACAAAGAAACAAACGGCCCGAAGCACCCGGGAACCTATTTGCTTTGATGATTAAGTGGAAAAAAGTTACTCCGAGGAGTATGATGCTTACCTTATTCAAATAGAATGCCGTTTTGAGGTAACAGGCGGTTACCAACCGCCCGTACAAGCTTGGATTTGCGCTACCACGTGAGTTACTTGGTGTAAGAAGGCAAGAAAAGGATCGAAAACTATCGGGGTCGCTTCCATCGTGGCCAGTATGGTAAAGTACGGGGCAAAAGCAGCGAAAACTGCTGAATTGCCGAGCTGCTGCAGCCCGTCGGCAGGTTTTCCTTACGCTCATGCGCTTTAATTGCGACTTTTACATGGCCAGTTCAGGTACGCAGGTGTGTGCAGCCAGCCGTTAATTGCCGGGTCGGCTCCGGCGTGTCTGCTGATGACGTAATTACGTATGCTAATTAGCCGTCCAGCCCGCGCAGCTGTGCGCTGTAGTTCAGCTACTGCACCACGGGGAGCCTCGTTGGCGCCCCCTTCGACGTTGTTTAAGGCCCAACAACATGACATATAATAAATAAACAAAGAAACAAACGGCCCGAAGCACCCGGGAACCTATTTGCTTTGATGATTAAGTGGAAAAAAGTTACTCCGAGGAGTATGATGCTTACCTTATTCAAATAGAATGCCGTTTTGAGGTAACAGGCGGTTACCAACCGCCCGTACAAGCTTGGATTTGCGCTACCACGTGAGTTACTTGGTGTAAGAAGGCAAGAAAAGGATCGAAAACTATCGGGGTCGCTTCCATCGTGGCCAGTATGGTAAAGTACGGGGCAAAAGCAGCGAAAACTGCTGAATTGCCGAGCTGCTGCAGCCCGTCGGCAGGTTTTCCTTACGCTCATGCGCTTTAATTGCGACTTTTACATGGCCAGTTCAGGTACGCAGGTGTGTGCAGCCAGCCGTTAATTGCCGGGTCGGCTCCGGCGTGTCTGCTGATGACGTAATTACGTATGCTAATTAGCCGTCCAGCCCGCGCAGCTGTGCGCTGTAGTTCAGCTACTGCACCACGGGGAGCCTCGTTGGCGCCCCCTTCGACGTTGTTTAAGGCCCAACAACATGACATATAATAAATAAACAAAGAAACAAACGGCCCGAAGCACCCGGGAACCTATTTGCTTTGATGATTAAGTGGAAAAAAGTTACTCCGAGGAGTATGATGCTTACCTTATTCAAATAGAATGCCGTTTTGAGGTAACAGGCGGTTACCAACCGCCCGTACAAGCTTGGATTTGCGCTACCACGTGAGTTACTTGGTGTAAGAAGGCAAGAAAAGGATCGAAAACTATCGGGGTCGCTTCCATCGTGGCCAGTATGGTAAAGTACGGGGCAAAAGCAGCGAAAACTGCTGAATTGCCGAGCTGCTGCAGCCCGTCGGCAGGTTTTCCTTACGCTCATGCGCTTTAATTGCGACTTTTACATGGCCAGTTCAGGTACGCAGGTGTGTGCAGCCAGCCGTTAATTGCCGGGTCGGCTCCGGCGTGTCTGCTGATGACGTAATTACGTATGCTAATTAGCCGTCCAGCCCGCGCAGCTGTGCGCTGTAGTTCAGCTACTGCACCACGGGGAGCCTCGTTGGCGCCCCCTTCGACGTTGTTTAAGGCCCAACAACATGACATATAATAAATAAACAAAGAAACAAACGGCCCGAAGCACCCGGGAACCTATTTGCTTTGATGATTAAGTGGAAAAAAGTTACTCCGAGGAGTATGATGCTTACCTTATTCAAATAGAATGCCGTTTTGAGGTAACAGGCGGTTACCAACCGCCCGTACAAGCTTGGATTTGCGCTACCACGTGAGTTACTTGGTGTAAGAAGGCAAGAAAAGGATCGAAAACTATCGGGGTCGCTTCCATCGTGGCCAGTATGGTAAAGTACGGGGCAAAAGCAGCGAAAACTGCTGAATTGCCGAGCTGCTGCAGCCCGTCGGCAGGTTTTCCTTACGCTCATGCGCTTTAATTGCGACTTTTACATGGCCAGTTCAGGTACGCAGGTGTGTGCAGCCAGCCGTTAATTGCCGGGTCGGCTCCGGCGTGTCTGCTGATGACGTAATTACGTATGCTAATTAGCCGTCCAGCCCGCGCAGCTGTGCGCTGTAGTTCAGCTACTGCACCACGGGGAGCCTCGTTGGCGCCCCCTTCGACGTTGTTTAAGGCCCAACAACATGACATATAATAAATAAACAAAGAAACAAACGGCCCGAAGCACCCGGGAACCTATTTGCTTTGATGATTAAGTGGAAAAAAGTTACTCCGAGGAGTATGATGCTTACCTTATTCAAATAGAATGCCGTTTTGAGGTAACAGGCGGTTACCAACCGCCCGTACAAGCTTGGATTTGCGCTACCACGTGAGTTACTTGGTGTAAGAAGGCAAGAAAAGGATCGAAAACTATCGGGGTCGCTTCCATCGTGGCCAGTATGGTAAAGTACGGGGCAAAAGCAGCGAAAACTGCTGAATTGCCGAGCTGCTGCAGCCCGTCGGCAGGTTTTCCTTACGCTCATGCGCTTTAATTGCGACTTTTACATGGCCAGTTCAGGTACGCAGGTGTGTGCAGCCAGCCGTTAATTGCCGGGTCGGCTCCGGCGTGTCTGCTGATGACGTAATTACGTATGCTAATTAGCCGTCCAGCCCGCGCAGCTGTGCGCTGTAGTTCAGCTACTGCACCACGGGGAGCCTCGTTGGCGCCCCCTTCGACGTTGTTTAAGGCCCAACAACATGACATATAATAAATAAACAAAGAAACAAACGGCCCGAAGCACCCGGGAACCTATTTGCTTTGATGATTAAGTGGAAAAAAGTTACTCCGAGGAGTATGATGCTTACCTTATTCAAATAGAATGCCGTTTTGAGGTAACAGGCGGTTACCAACCGCCCGTACAAGCTTGGATTTGCGCTACCACGTGAGTTACTTGGTGTAAGAAGGCAAGAAAAGGATCGAAAACTATCGGGGTCGCTTCCATCGTGGCCAGTATGGTAAAGTACGGGGCAAAAGCAGCGAAAACTGCTGAATTGCCGAGCTGCTGCAGCCCGTCGGCAGGTTTTCCTTACGCTCATGCGCTTTAATTGCGACTTTTACATGGCCAGTTCAGGTACGCAGGTGTGTGCAGCCAGCCGTTAATTGCCGGGTCGGCTCCGGCGTGTCTGCTGATGACGTAATTACGTATGCTAATTAGCCGTCCAGCCCGCGCAGCTGTGCGCTGTAGTTCAGCTACTGCACCACGGGGAGCCTCGTTGGCGCCCCCTTCGACGTTGTTTAAGGCCCAACAACATGACATATAATAAATAAACAAAGAAACAAACGGCCCGAAGCACCCGGGAACCTATTTGCTTTGATGATTAAGTGGAAAAAAGTTACTCCGAGGAGTATGATGCTTACCTTATTCAAATAGAATGCCGTTTTGAGGTAACAGGCGGTTACCAACCGCCCGTACAAGCTTGGATTTGCGCTACCACGTGAGTTACTTGGTGTAAGAAGGCAAGAAAAGGATCGAAAACTATCGGGGTCGCTTCCATCGTGGCCAGTATGGTAAAGTACGGGGCAAAAGCAGCGAAAACTGCTGAATTGCCGAGCTGCTGCAGCCCGTCGGCAGGTTTTCCTTACGCTCATGCGCTTTAATTGCGACTTTTACATGGCCAGTTCAGGTACGCAGGTGTGTGCAGCCAGCCGTTAATTGCCGGGTCGGCTCCGGCGTGTCTGCTGATGACGTAATTACGTATGCTAATTAGCCGTCCAGCCCGCGCAGCTGTGCGCTGTAGTTCAGCTACTGCACCACGGGGAGCCTCGTTGGCGCCCCCTTCGACGTTGTTTAAGGCCCAACAACATGACATATAATAAATAAACAAAGAAACAAACGGCCCGAAGCACCCGGGAACCTATTTGCTTTGATGATTAAGTGGAAAAAAGTTACTCCGAGGAGTATGATGCTTACCTTATTCAAATAGAATGCCGTTTTGAGGTAACAGGCGGTTACCAACCGCCCGTACAAGCTTGGATTTGCGCTACCACGTGAGTTACTTGGTGTAAGAAGGCAAGAAAAGGATCGAAAACTATCGGGGTCGCTTCCATCGTGGCCAGTATGGTAAAGTACGGGGCAAAAGCAGCGAAAACTGCTGAATTGCCGAGCTGCTGCAGCCCGTCGGCAGGTTTTCCTTACGCTCATGCGCTTTAATTGCGACTTTTACATGGCCAGTTCAGGTACGCAGGTGTGTGCAGCCAGCCGTTAATTGCCGGGTCGGCTCCGGCGTGTCTGCTGATGACGTAATTACGTATGCTAATTAGCCGTCCAGCCCGCGCAGCTGTGCGCTGTAGTTCAGCTACTGCACCACGGGGAGCCTCGTTGGCGCCCCCTTCGACGTTGTTTAAGGCCCAACAACATGACATATAATAAATAAACAAAGAAACAAACGGCCCGAAGCACCCGGGAACCTATTTGCTTTGATGATTAAGTGGAAAAAAGTTACTCCGAGGAGTATGATGCTTACCTTATTCAAATAGAATGCCGTTTTGAGGTAACAGGCGGTTACCAACCGCCCGTACAAGCTTGGATTTGCGCTACCACGTGAGTTACTTGGTGTAAGAAGGCAAGAAAAGGATCGAAAACTATCGGGGTCGCTTCCATCGTGGCCAGTATGGTAAAGTACGGGGCAAAAGCAGCGAAAACTGCTGAATTGCCGAGCTGCTGCAGCCCGTCGGCAGGTTTTCCTTACGCTCATGCGCTTTAATTGCGACTTTTACATGGCCAGTTCAGGTACGCAGGTGTGTGCAGCCAGCCGTTAATTGCCGGGTCGGCTCCGGCGTGTCTGCTGATGACGTAATTACGTATGCTAATTAGCCGTCCAGCCCGCGCAGCTGTGCGCTGTAGTTCAGCTACTGCACCACGGGGAGCCTCGTTGGCGCCCCCTTCGACGTTGTTTAAGGCCCAACAACATGACATATAATAAATAAACAAAGAAACAAACGGCCCGAAGCACCCGGGAACCTATTTGCTTTGATGATTAAGTGGAAAAAAGTTACTCCGAGGAGTATGATGCTTACCTTATTCAAATAGAATGCCGTTTTGAGGTAACAGGCGGTTACCAACCGCCCGTACAAGCTTGGATTTGCGCTACCACGTGAGTTACTTGGTGTAAGAAGGCAAGAAAAGGATCGAAAACTATCGGGGTCGCTTCCATCGTGGCCAGTATGGTAAAGTACGGGGCAAAAGCAGCGAAAACTGCTGAATTGCCGAGCTGCTGCAGCCCGTCGGCAGGTTTTCCTTACGCTCATGCGCTTTAATTGCGACTTTTACATGGCCAGTTCAGGTACGCAGGTGTGTGCAGCCAGCCGTTAATTGCCGGGTCGGCTCCGGCGTGTCTGCTGATGACGTAATTACGTATGCTAATTAGCCGTCCAGCCCGCGCAGCTGTGCGCTGTAGTTCAGCTACTGCACCACGGGGAGCCTCGTTGGCGCCCCCTTCGACGTTGTTTAAGGCCCAACAACATGACATATAATAAATAAACAAAGAAACAAACGGCCCGAAGCACCCGGGAACCTATTTGCTTTGATGATTAAGTGGAAAAAAGTTACTCCGAGGAGTATGATGCTTACCTTATTCAAATAGAATGCCGTTTTGAGGTAACAGGCGGTTACCAACCGCCCGTACAAGCTTGGATTTGCGCTACCACGTGAGTTACTTGGTGTAAGAAGGCAAGAAAAGGATCGAAAACTATCGGGGTCGCTTCCATCGTGGCCAGTATGGTAAAGTACGGGGCAAAAGCAGCGAAAACTGCTGAATTGCCGAGCTGCTGCAGCCCGTCGGCAGGTTTTCCTTACGCTCATGCGCTTTAATTGCGACTTTTACATGGCCAGTTCAGGTACGCAGGTGTGTGCAGCCAGCCGTTAATTGCCGGGTCGGCTCCGGCGTGTCTGCTGATGACGTAATTACGTATGCTAATTAGCCGTCCAGCCCGCGCAGCTGTGCGCTGTAGTTCAGCTACTGCACCACGGGGAGCCTCGTTGGCGCCCCCTTCGACGTTGTTTAAGGCCCAACAACATGACATATAATAAATAAACAAAGAAACAAACGGCCCGAAGCACCCGGGAACCTATTTGCTTTGATGATTAAGTGGAAAAAAGTTACTCCGAGGAGTATGATGCTTACCTTATTCAAATAGAATGCCGTTTTGAGGTAACAGGCGGTTACCAACCGCCCGTACAAGCTTGGATTTGCGCTACCACGTGAGTTACTTGGTGTAAGAAGGCAAGAAAAGGATCGAAAACTATCGGGGTCGCTTCCATCGTGGCCAGTATGGTAAAGTACGGGGCAAAAGCAGCGAAAACTGCTGAATTGCCGAGCTGCTGCAGCCCGTCGGCAGGTTTTCCTTACGCTCATGCGCTTTAATTGCGACTTTTACATGGCCAGTTCAGGTACGCAGGTGTGTGCAGCCAGCCGTTAATTGCCGGGTCGGCTCCGGCGTGTCTGCTGATGACGTAATTACGTATGCTAATTAGCCGTCCAGCCCGCGCAGCTGTGCGCTGTAGTTCAGCTACTGCACCACGGGGAGCCTCGTTGGCGCCCCCTTCGACGTTGTTTAAGGCCCAACAACATGACATATAATAAATAAACAAAGAAACAAACGGCCCGAAGCACCCGGGAACCTATTTGCTTTGATGATTAAGTGGAAAAAAGTTACTCCGAGGAGTATGATGCTTACCTTATTCAAATAGAATGCCGTTTTGAGGTAACAGGCGGTTACCAACCGCCCGTACAAGCTTGGATTTGCGCTACCACGTGAGTTACTTGGTGTAAGAAGGCAAGAAAAGGATCGAAAACTATCGGGGTCGCTTCCATCGTGGCCAGTATGGTAAAGTACGGGGCAAAAGCAGCGAAAACTGCTGAATTGCCGAGCTGCTGCAGCCCGTCGGCAGGTTTTCCTTACGCTCATGCGCTTTAATTGCGACTTTTACATGGCCAGTTCGGGTACGCAGGTGTGTGCAGCCAGCCGTTAATTGCCGGGTCGGCTCCGGCGTGTCTGCTGATGACGTAATTACGTATGCTAATTAGCCGTCCAGCCCGCGCAGCTGTGCGCTGTAGTTCAGCTACTGCACCACGGGGAGCCTCGTTGGCGCCCCCTTCGACGTTGTTTAAGGCCCAACAACATGACATATAATAAATAAACAAAGAAACAAACGGCCCGAAGCACCCGGGAACCTATTTGCTTTGATGATTAAGTGGAAAAAAGTTACTCCGAGGAGTATGATGCTTACCTTATTCAAATAGAATGCCGTTTTGAGGTAACAGGCGGTTACCAACCGCCCGTACAAGCTTGGATTTGCGCTACCACGTGAGTTACTTGGTGTAAGAAGGCAAGAAAAGGATCGAAAACTATCGGGGTCGCTTCCATCGTGGCCAGTATGGTAAAGTACGGGGCAAAAGCAGCGAAAACTGCTGAATTGCCGAGCTGCTGCAGCCCGTCGGCAGGTTTTCCTTACGCTCATGCGCTTTAATTGCGACTTTTACATGGCCAGTTCAGGTACGCAGGTGTGTGCAGCCAGCCGTTAATTGCCGGGTCGGCTCCGGCGTGTCTGCTGATGACGTAATTACGTATGCTAATTAGCCGTCCAGCCCGCGCAGCTGTGCGCTGTAGTTCAGCTACTGCACCACGGGGAGCCTCGTTGGCGCCCCCTTCGACGTTGTTTAAGGCCCAACAACATGACATATAATAAATAAACAAAGAAACAAACGGCCCGAAGCACCCGGGAACCTATTTGCTTTGATGATTAAGTGGAAAAAAGTTACTCCGAGGAGTATGATGCTTACCTTATTCAAATAGAATGCCGTTTTGAGGTAACAGGCGGTTACCAACCGCCCGTACAAGCTTGGATTTGCGCTACCACGTGAGTTACTTGGTGTAAGAAGGCAAGAAAAGGATCGAAAACTATCGGGGTCGCTTCCATCGTGGCCAGTATGGTAAAGTACGGGGCAAAAGCAGCGAAAACTGCTGAATTGCCGAGCTGCTGCAGCCCGTCGGCAGGTTTTCCTTACGCTCATGCGCTTTAATTGCGACTTTTACATGGCCAGTTCAGGTACGCAGGTGTGTGCAGCCAGCCGTTAATTGCCGGGTCGGCTCCGGCGTGTCTGCTGATGACGTAATTACGTATGCTAATTAGCCGTCCAGCCCGCGCAGCTGTGCGCTGTAGTTCAGCTACTGCACCACGGGGAGCCTCGTTGGCGCCCCCTTCGACGTTGTTTAAGGCCCAACAACATGACATATAATAAATAAACAAAGAAACAAACGGCCCGAAGCACCCGGGAACCTATTTGCTTTGATGATTAAGTGGAAAAAAGTTACTCCGAGGAGTATGATGCTTACCTTATTCAAATAGAATGCCGTTTTGAGGTAACAGGCGGTTACCAACCGCCCGTACAAGCTTGGATTTGCGCTACCACGTGAGTTACTTGGTGTAAGAAGGCAAGAAAAGGATCGAAAACTATCGGGGTCGCTTCCATCGTGGCCAGTATGGTAAAGTACGGGGCAAAAGCAGCGAAAACTGCTGAATTGCCGAGCTGCTGCAGCCCGTCGGCAGGTTTTCCTTACGCTCATGCGCTTTAATTGCGACTTTTACATGGCCAGTTCAGGTACGCAGGTGTGTGCAGCCAGCCGTTAATTGCCGGGTCGGCTCCGGCGTGTCTGCTGATGACGTAATTACGTATGCTAATTAGCCGTCCAGCCCGCGCAGCTGTGCGCTGTAGTTCAGCTACTGCACCACGGGGAGCCTCGTTGGCGCCCCCTTCGACGTTGTTTAAGGCCCAACAACATGACATATAATAAATAAACAAAGAAACAAACGGCCCGAAGCACCCGGGAACCTATTTGCTTTGATGATTAAGTGGAAAAAAGTTACTCCGAGGAGTATGATGCTTACCTTATTCAAATAGAATGCCGTTTTGAGGTAACAGGCGGTTACCAACCGCCCGTACAAGCTTGGATTTGCGCTACCACGTGAGTTACTTGGTGTAAGAAGGCAAGAAAAGGATCGAAAACTATCGGGGTCGCTTCCATCGTGGCCAGTATGGTAAAGTACGGGGCAAAAGCAGCGAAAACTGCTGAATTGCCGAGCTGCTGCAGCCCGTCGGCAGGTTTTCCTTACGCTCATGCGCTTTAATTGCGACTTTTACATGGCCAGTTCAGGTACGCAGGTGTGTGCAGCCAGCCGTTAATTGCCGGGTCGGCTCCGGCGTGTCTGCTGATGACGTAATTACGTATGCTAATTAGCCGTCCAGCCCGCGCAGCTGTGCGCTGTAGTTCAGCTACTGCACCACGGGGAGCCTCGTTGGCGCCCCCTTCGACGTTGTTTAAGGCCCAACAACATGACATATAATAAATAAACAAAGAAACAAACGGCCCGAAGCACCCGGGAACCTATTTGCTTTGATGATTAAGTGGAAAAAAGTTACTCCGAGGAGTATGATGCTTACCTTATTCAAATAGAATGCCGTTTTGAGGTAACAGGCGGTTACCAACCGCCCGTACAAGCTTGGATTTGCGCTACCACGTGAGTTACTTGGTGTAAGAAGGCAAGAAAAGGATCGAAAACTATCGGGGTCGCTTCCATCGTGGCCAGTATGGTAAAGTACGGGGCAAAAGCAGCGAAAACTGCTGAATTGCCGAGCTGCTGCAGCCCGTCGGCAGGTTTTCCTTACGCTCATGCGCTTTAATTGCGACTTTTACATGGCCAGTTCAGGTACGCAGGTGTGTGCAGCCAGCCGTTAATTGCCGGGTCGGCTCCGGCGTGTCTGCTGATGACGTAATTACGTATGCTAATTAGCCGTCCAGCCCGCGCAGCTGTGCGCTGTAGTTCAGCTACTGCACCACGGGGAGCCTCGTTGGCGCCCCCTTCGACGTTGTTTAAGGCCCAACAACATGACATATAATAAATAAACAAAGAAACAAACGGCCCGAAGCACCCGGGAACCTATTTGCTTTGATGATTAAGTGGAAAAAAGTTACTCCGAGGAGTATGATGCTTACCTTATTCAAATAGAATGCCGTTTTGAGGTAACAGGCGGTTACCAACCGCCCGTACAAGCTTGGATTTGCGCTACCACGTGAGTTACTTGGTGTAAGAAGGCAAGAAAAGGATCGAAAACTATCGGGGTCGCTTCCATCGTGGCCAGTATGGTAAAGTACGGGGCAAAAGCAGCGAAAACTGCTGAATTGCCGAGCTGCTGCAGCCCGTCGGCAGGTTTTCCTTACGCTCATGCGCTTTAATTGCGACTTTTACATGGCCAGTTCAGGTACGCAGGTGTGTGCAGCCAGCCGTTAATTGCCGGGTCGGCTCCGGCGTGTCTGCTGATGACGTAATTACGTATGCTAATTAGCCGTCCAGCCCGCGCAGCTGTGCGCTGTAGTTCAGCTACTGCACCACGGGGAGCCTCGTTGGCGCCCCCTTCGACGTTGTTTAAGGCCCAACAACATGACATATAATAAATAAACAAAGAAACAAACGGCCCGAAGCACCCGGGAACCTATTTGCTTTGATGATTAAGTGGAAAAAAGTTACTCCGAGGAGTATGATGCTTACCTTATTCAAATAGAATGCCGTTTTGAGGTAACAGGCGGTTACCAACCGCCCGTACAAGCTTGGATTTGCGCTACCACGTGAGTTACTTGGTGTAAGAAGGCAAGAAAAGGATCGAAAACTATCGGGGTCGCTTCCATCGTGGCCAGTATGGTAAAGTACGGGGCAAAAGCAGCGAAAACTGCTGAATTGCCGAGCTGCTGCAGCCCGTCGGCAGGTTTTCCTTACGCTCATGCGCTTTAATTGCGACTTTTACATGGCCAGTTCAGGTACGCAGGTGTGTGCAGCCAGCCGTTAATTGCCGGGTCGGCTCCGGCGTGTCTGCTGATGACGTAATTACGTATGCTAATTAGCCGTCCAGCCCGCGCAGCTGTGCGCTGTAGTTCAGCTACTGCACCACGGGGAGCCTCGTTGGCGCCCCCTTCGACGTTGTTTAAGGCCCAACAACATGACATATAATAAATAAACAAAGAAACAAACGGCCCGAAGCACCCGGGAACCTATTTGCTTTGATGATTAAGTGGAAAAAAGTTACTCCGAGGAGTATGATGCTTACCTTATTCAAATAGAATGCCGTTTTGAGGTAACAGGCGGTTACCAACCGCCCGTACAAGCTTGGATTTGCGCTACCACGTGAGTTACTTGGTGTAAGAAGGCAAGAAAAGGATCGAAAACTATCGGGGTCGCTTCCATCGTGGCCAGTATGGTAAAGTACGGGGCAAAAGCAGCGAAAACTGCTGAATTGCCGAGCTGCTGCAGCCCGTCGGCAGGTTTTCCTTACGCTCATGCGCTTTAATTGCGACTTTTACATGGCCAGTTCAGGTACGCAGGTGTGTGCAGCCAGCCGTTAATTGCCGGGTCGGCTCCGGCGTGTCTGCTGATGACGTAATTACGTATGCTAATTAGCCGTCCAGCCCGCGCAGCTGTGCGCTGTAGTTCAGCTACTGCACCACGGGGAGCCTCGTTGGCGCCCCCTTCGACGTTGTTTAAGGCCCAACAACATGACATATAATAAATAAACAAAGAAACAAACGGCCCGAAGCACCCGGGAACCTATTTGCTTTGATGATTAAGTGGAAAAAAGTTACTCCGAGGAGTATGATGCTTACCTTATTCAAATAGAATGCCGTTTTGAGGTAACAGGCGGTTACCAACCGCCCGTACAAGCTTGGATTTGCGCTACCACGTGAGTTACTTGGTGTAAGAAGGCAAGAAAAGGATCGAAAACTATCGGGGTCGCTTCCATCGTGGCCAGTATGGTAAAGTACGGGGCAAAAGCAGCGAAAACTGCTGAATTGCCGAGCTGCTGCAGCCCGTCGGCAGGTTTTCCTTACGCTCATGCGCTTTAATTGCGACTTTTACATGGCCAGTTCAGGTACGCAGGTGTGTGCAGCCAGCCGTTAATTGCCGGGTCGGCTCCGGCGTGTCTGCTGATGACGTAATTACGTATGCTAATTAGCCGTCCAGCCCGCGCAGCTGTGCGCTGTAGTTCAGCTACTGCACCACGGGGAGCCTCGTTGGCGCCCCCTTCGACGTTGTTTAAGGCCCAACAACATGACATATAATAAATAAACAAAGAAACAAACGGCCCGAAGCACCCGGGAACCTATTTGCTTTGATGATTAAGTGGAAAAAAGTTACTCCGAGGAGTATGATGCTTACCTTATTCAAATAGAATGCCGTTTTGAGGTAACAGGCGGTTACCAACCGCCCGTACAAGCTTGGATTTGCGCTACCACGTGAGTTACTTGGTGTAAGAAGGCAAGAAAAGGATCGAAAACTATCGGGGTCGCTTCCATCGTGGCCAGTATGGTAAAGTACGGGGCAAAAGCAGCGAAAACTGCTGAATTGCCGAGCTGCTGCAGCCCGTCGGCAGGTTTTCCTTACGCTCATGCGCTTTAATTGCGACTTTTACATGGCCAGTTCAGGTACGCAGGTGTGTGCAGCCAGCCGTTAATTGCCGGGTCGGCTCCGGCGTGTCTGCTGATGACGTAATTACGTATGCTAATTAGCCGTCCAGCCCGCGCAGCTGTGCGCTGTAGTTCAGCTACTGCACCACGGGGAGCCTCGTTGGCGCCCCCTTCGACGTTGTTTAAGGCCCAACAACATGACATATAATAAATAAACAAAGAAACAAACGGCCCGAAGCACCCGGGAACCTATTTGCTTTGATGATTAAGTGGAAAAAAGTTACTCCGAGGAGTATGATGCTTACCTTATTCAAATAGAATGCCGTTTTGAGGTAACAGGCGGTTACCAACCGCCCGTACAAGCTTGGATTTGCGCTACCACGTGAGTTACTTGGTGTAAGAAGGCAAGAAAAGGATCGAAAACTATCGGGGTCGCTTCCATCGTGGCCAGTATGGTAAAGTACGGGGCAAAAGCAGCGAAAACTGCTGAATTGCCGAGCTGCTGCAGCCCGTCGGCAGGTTTTCCTTACGCTCATGCGCTTTAATTGCGACTTTTACATGGCCAGTTCAGGTACGCAGGTGTGTGCAGCCAGCCGTTAATTGCCGGGTCGGCTCCGGCGTGTCTGCTGATGACGTAATTACGTATGCTAATTAGCCGTCCAGCCCGCGCAGCTGTGCGCTGTAGTTCAGCTACTGCACCACGGGGAGCCTCGTTGGCGCCCCCTTCGACGTTGTTTAAGGCCCAACAACATGACATATAATAAATAAACAAAGAAACAAACGGCCCGAAGCACCCGGGAACCTATTTGCTTTGATGATTAAGTGGAAAAAAGTTACTCCGAGGAGTATGATGCTTACCTTATTCAAATAGAATGCCGTTTTGAGGTAACAGGCGGTTACCAACCGCCCGTACAAGCTTGGATTTGCGCTACCACGTGAGTTACTTGGTGTAAGAAGGCAAGAAAAGGATCGAAAACTATCGGGGTCGCTTCCATCGTGGCCAGTATGGTAAAGTACGGGGCAAAAGCAGCGAAAACTGCTGAATTGCCGAGCTGCTGCAGCCCGTCGGCAGGTTTTCCTTACGCTCATGCGCTTTAATTGCGACTTTTACATGGCCAGTTCAGGTACGCAGGTGTGTGCAGCCAGCCGTTAATTGCCGGGTCGGCTCCGGCGTGTCTGCTGATGACGTAATTACGTATGCTAATTAGCCGTCCAGCCCGCGCAGCTGTGCGCTGTAGTTCAGCTACTGCACCACGGGGAGCCTCGTTGGCGCCCCCTTCGACGTTGTTTAAGGCCCAACAACATGACATATAATAAATAAACAAAGAAACAAACGGCCCGAAGCACCCGGGAACCTATTTGCTTTGATGATTAAGTGGAAAAAAGTTACTCCGAGGAGTATGATGCTTACCTTATTCAAATAGAATGCCGTTTTGAGGTAACAGGCGGTTACCAACCGCCCGTACAAGCTTGGATTTGCGCTACCACGTGAGTTACTTGGTGTAAGAAGGCAAGAAAAGGATCGAAAACTATCGGGGTCGCTTCCATCGTGGCCAGTATGGTAAAGTACGGGGCAAAAGCAGCGAAAACTGCTGAATTGCCGAGCTGCTGCAGCCCGTCGGCAGGTTTTCCTTACGCTCATGCGCTTTAATTGCGACTTTTACATGGCCAGTTCAGGTACGCAGGTGTGTGCAGCCAGCCGTTAATTGCCGGGTCGGCTCCGGCGTGTCTGCTGATGACGTAATTACGTATGCTAATTAGCCGTCCAGCCCGCGCAGCTGTGCGCTGTAGTTCAGCTACTGCACCACGGGGAGCCTCGTTGGCGCCCCCTTCGACGTTGTTTAAGGCCCAACAACATGACATATAATAAATAAACAAAGAAACAAACGGCCCGAAGCACCCGGGAACCTATTTGCTTTGATGATTAAGTGGAAAAAAGTTACTCCGAGGAGTATGATGCTTACCTTATTCAAATAGAATGCCGTTTTGAGGTAACAGGCGGTTACCAACCGCCCGTACAAGCTTGGATTTGCGCTACCACGTGAGTTACTTGGTGTAAGAAGGCAAGAAAAGGATCGAAAACTATCGGGGTCGCTTCCATCGTGGCCAGTATGGTAAAGTACGGGGCAAAAGCAGCGAAAACTGCTGAATTGCCGAGCTGCTGCAGCCCGTCGGCAGGTTTTCCTTACGCTCATGCGCTTTAATTGCGACTTTTACATGGCCAGTTCAGGTACGCAGGTGTGTGCAGCCAGCCGTTAATTGCCGGGTCGGCTCCGGCGTGTCTGCTGATGACGTAATTACGTATGCTAATTAGCCGTCCAGCCCGCGCAGCTGTGCGCTGTAGTTCAGCTACTGCACCACGGGGAGCCTCGTTGGCGCCCCCTTCGACGTTGTTTAAGGCCCAACAACATGACATATAATAAATAAACAAAGAAACAAACGGCCCGAAGCACCCGGGAACCTATTTGCTTTGATGATTAAGTGGAAAAAAGTTACTCCGAGGAGTATGATGCTTACCTTATTCAAATAGAATGCCGTTTTGAGGTAACAGGCGGTTACCAACCGCCCGTACAAGCTTGGATTTGCGCTACCACGTGAGTTACTTGGTGTAAGAAGGCAAGAAAAGGATCGAAAACTATCGGGGTCGCTTCCATCGTGGCCAGTATGGTAAAGTACGGGGCAAAAGCAGCGAAAACTGCTGAATTGCCGAGCTGCTGCAGCCCGTCGGCAGGTTTTCCTTACGCTCATGCGCTTTAATTGCGACTTTTACATGGCCAGTTCAGGTACGCAGGTGTGTGCAGCCAGCCGTTAATTGCCGGGTCGGCTCCGGCGTGTCTGCTGATGACGTAATTACGTATGCTAATTAGCCGTCCAGCCCGCGCAGCTGTGCGCTGTAGTTCAGCTACTGCACCACGGGGAGCCTCGTTGGCGCCCCCTTCGACGTTGTTTAAGGCCCAACAACATGACATATAATAAATAAACAAAGAAACAAACGGCCCGAAGCACCCGGGAACCTATTTGCTTTGATGATTAAGTGGAAAAAAGTTACTCCGAGGAGTATGATGCTTACCTTATTCAAATAGAATGCCGTTTTGAGGTAACAGGCGGTTACCAACCGCCCGTACAAGCTTGGATTTGCGCTACCACGTGAGTTACTTGGTGTAAGAAGGCAAGAAAAGGATCGAAAACTATCGGGGTCGCTTCCATCGTGGCCAGTATGGTAAAGTACGGGGCAAAAGCAGCGAAAACTGCTGAATTGCCGAGCTGCTGCAGCCCGTCGGCAGGTTTTCCTTACGCTCATGCGCTTTAATTGCGACTTTTACATGGCCAGTTCAGGTACGCAGGTGTGTGCAGCCAGCCGTTAATTGCCGGGTCGGCTCCGGCGTGTCTGCTGATGACGTAATTACGTATGCTAATTAGCCGTCCAGCCCGCGCAGCTGTGCGCTGTAGTTCAGCTACTGCACCACGGGGAGCCTCGTTGGCGCCCCCTTCGACGTTGTTTAAGGCCCAACAACATGACATATAATAAATAAACAAAGAAACAAACGGCCCGAAGCACCCGGGAACCTATTTGCTTTGATGATTAAGTGGAAAAAAGTTACTCCGAGGAGTATGATGCTTACCTTATTCAAATAGAATGCCGTTTTGAGGTAACAGGCGGTTACCAACCGCCCGTACAAGCTTGGATTTGCGCTACCACGTGAGTTACTTGGTGTAAGAAGGCAAGAAAAGGATCGAAAACTATCGGGGTCGCTTCCATCGTGGCCAGTATGGTAAAGTACGGGGCAAAAGCAGCGAAAACTGCTGAATTGCCGAGCTGCTGCAGCCCGTCGGCAGGTTTTCCTTACGCTCATGCGCTTTAATTGCGACTTTTACATGGCCAGTTCAGGTACGCAGGTGTGTGCAGCCAGCCGTTAATTGCCGGGTCGGCTCCGGCGTGTCTGCTGATGACGTAATTACGTATGCTAATTAGCCGTCCAGCCCGCGCAGCTGTGCGCTGTAGTTCAGCTACTGCACCACGGGGAGCCTCGTTGGCGCCCCCTTCGACGTTGTTTAAGGCCCAACAACATGACATATAATAAATAAACAAAGAAACAAACGGCCCGAAGCACCCGGGAACCTATTTGCTTTGATGATTAAGTGGAAAAAAGTTACTCCGAGGAGTATGATGCTTACCTTATTCAAATAGAATGCCGTTTTGAGGTAACAGGCGGTTACCAACCGCCCGTACAAGCTTGGATTTGCGCTACCACGTGAGTTACTTGGTGTAAGAAGGCAAGAAAAGGATCGAAAACTATCGGGGTCGCTTCCATCGTGGCCAGTATGGTAAAGTACGGGGCAAAAGCAGCGAAAACTGCTGAATTGCCGAGCTGCTGCAGCCCGTCGGCAGGTTTTCCTTACGCTCATGCGCTTTAATTGCGACTTTTACATGGCCAGTTCAGGTACGCAGGTGTGTGCAGCCAGCCGTTAATTGCCGGGTCGGCTCCGGCGTGTCTGCTGATGACGTAATTACGTATGCTAATTAGCCGTCCAGCCCGCGCAGCTGTGCGCTGTAGTTCAGCTACTGCACCACGGGGAGCCTCGTTGGCGCCCCCTTCGACGTTGTTTAAGGCCCAACAACATGACATATAATAAATAAACAAAGAAACAAACGGCCCGAAGCACCCGGGAACCTATTTGCTTTGATGATTAAGTGGAAAAAAGTTACTCCGAGGAGTATGATGCTTACCTTATTCAAATAGAATGCCGTTTTGAGGTAACAGGCGGTTACCAACCGCCCGTACAAGCTTGGATTTGCGCTACCACGTGAGTTACTTGGTGTAAGAAGGCAAGAAAAGGATCGAAAACTATCGGGGTCGCTTCCATCGTGGCCAGTATGGTAAAGTACGGGGCAAAAGCAGCGAAAACTGCTGAATTGCCGAGCTGCTGCAGCCCGTCGGCAGGTTTTCCTTACGCTCATGCGCTTTAATTGCGACTTTTACATGGCCAGTTCAGGTACGCAGGTGTGTGCAGCCAGCCGTTAATTGCCGGGTCGGCTCCGGCGTGTCTGCTGATGACGTAATTACGTATGCTAATTAGCCGTCCAGCCCGCGCAGCTGTGCGCTGTAGTTCAGCTACTGCACCACGGGGAGCCTCGTTGGCGCCCCCTTCGACGTTGTTTAAGGCCCAACAACATGACATATAATAAATAAACAAAGAAACAAACGGCCCGAAGCACCCGGGAACCTATTTGCTTTGATGATTAAGTGGAAAAAAGTTACTCCGAGGAGTATGATGCTTACCTTATTCAAATAGAATGCCGTTTTGAGGTAACAGGCGGTTACCAACCGCCCGTACAAGCTTGGATTTGCGCTACCACGTGAGTTACTTGGTGTAAGAAGGCAAGAAAAGGATCGAAAACTATCGGGGTCGCTTCCATCGTGGCCAGTATGGTAAAGTACGGGGCAAAAGCAGCGAAAACTGCTGAATTGCCGAGCTGCTGCAGCCCGTCGGCAGGTTTTCCTTACGCTCATGCGCTTTAATTGCGACTTTTACATGGCCAGTTCAGGTACGCAGGTGTGTGCAGCCAGCCGTTAATTGCCGGGTCGGCTCCGGCGTGTCTGCTGATGACGTAATTACGTATGCTAATTAGCCGTCCAGCCCGCGCAGCTGTGCGCTGTAGTTCAGCTACTGCACCACGGGGAGCCTCGTTGGCGCCCCCTTCGACGTTGTTTAAGGCCCAACAACATGACATATAATAAATAAACAAAGAAACAAACGGCCCGAAGCACCCGGGAACCTATTTGCTTTGATGATTAAGTGGAAAAAAGTTACTCCGAGGAGTATGATGCTTACCTTATTCAAATAGAATGCCGTTTTGAGGTAACAGGCGGTTACCAACCGCCCGTACAAGCTTGGATTTGCGCTACCACGTGAGTTACTTGGTGTAAGAAGGCAAGAAAAGGATCGAAAACTATCGGGGTCGCTTCCATCGTGGCCAGTATGGTAAAGTACGGGGCAAAAGCAGCGAAAACTGCTGAATTGCCGAGCTGCTGCAGCCCGTCGGCAGGTTTTCCTTACGCTCATGCGCTTTAATTGCGACTTTTACATGGCCAGTTCAGGTACGCAGGTGTGTGCAGCCAGCCGTTAATTGCCGGGTCGGCTCCGGCGTGTCTGCTGATGACGTAATTACGTATGCTAATTAGCCGTCCAGCCCGCGCAGCTGTGCGCTGTAGTTCAGCTACTGCACCACGGGGAGCCTCGTTGGCGCCCCCTTCGACGTTGTTTAAGGCCCAACAACATGACATATAATAAATAAACAAAGAAACAAACGGCC
>NW_027648858.1:5000-7500 GCF_965637545.1 Phallusia mammillata
CACCCCGGCTCGATGGGACCAGCCGCGGCGGGGTACCGGGGCATGCGGTGCCGCGAAAATTTTTTGCTCCCGCACAAGGCGCCAGGACCCCAGTGCGCGATGGCTGTGTGTTAAACAGTGCCTGCAAGCACTTTGGAACACTTCTAGCATGGGCCGCATTTTTAGACCCACCCCGGCTCGATGGGACCAGCCGCGGCGGGGTACCGGGGCATGCGGTGCCGCGAAAATTTTTTGCTCCCGCGCAAGGCGCCAGGACCCCAGTGCGCGATGGCTGTGTGTTAAACAGGGCCTGCAAGCACTTTGGAACACTTCTAGCATGGGCCGCATTTTTAGACCCACCCCGGCTCGATGGGACCAGCCGCGGCCGGGTACCGGGGCATGCGGTGCCGCGAAAAAAGATTTTTTTTTTTTGACTCAGGTGCGTCATTGCTATGTTGAAATCAGCGCATGGCAAGCCATTGGAACGGCTTGGGCACGTGTGCCACTTTTTCGAACCGTCGGGACATCGGGGTGACTGGGCGGTTTGGGCCGGACCAGGCCGGGGGAAAACCCAATTTTTGTTGATGTGCCCCCTGATGCCAGCAGGGGGTCCGCATAAAGTTTTTTTACTATATATGAGGGGTAACTCTCTCTGGGTGAGCGGTTGTGCGCGAAGTCTGCGTTGATGCTGTGAAGCGTTACGGAGGCCAACATGCGCTGTGTAAAAGCCCCGCTCCCTCGTGCTTGCGCGTGCACGTGTATGGCAGTGCTCCGTATGGCGGTAGGCTCGCTGGGCAGATGTGCTGCTGCTCGTCCGACGCCAATCGCTCTCTTCGGAGGTGTCTCACGCCACGTGGAAGATCGGTTCAGGAGCCCGGAATCTCCGTGTGCTTTGCCGACCGTGCGCTGCTTGCGACACGGCCGCTGCCGCGGAGTGATGGCTGTTTTCGGAGTTCGCGCGGCGAACGAAGCGAAATACGTCGGACTCGTCTTCCCCCGTGGAACTGACGAATCGAGAAGGTGCGGCGGCGACGCGGATGCGCGCTGCCCGAGCTCCCGCCGGCAACGGCGATTGCTCACGGTTAGCTACCTGGTTGATCCTGCCAGTAGTCATATGCTTGTCTCAAAGATTAAGCCATGCAAGTCTAAGTACGCGCTCTCGTACAGTGAAACTGCGAATGGCTCATTAAATCAGTTATGGTTCATTTGATCGTACATCGTACGTGGATACCTGTACAAAATCTAGAGCTAATACATGCGGCAGGCGCCTGCCTCACGGCGGGCGTGCATTTATCAGTCCAAAAACCGACCGGGCCGGCGTTTCGTCGCGCCCGACACGTCTTGGCGACTCTGGGTAACTCAGCGGATCGCACGGTCTCGCACCGGCGACGGATCATTCAAGTGTCTGCCCTATCAACTTTCGTCGGTAGGGTATCGGCCTACCGAGGTTCTTACGGGTGACGGGGAATCAGGGTTCGATTCCGGAGAGGGAGCCTGAGAAACGGCTACCACATCCAAGGAAGGCAGCAGGCGCGCAAATTACCCATTCCCGACGCGGGGAGGTAGTGACGAAAAATAACAATACAGGACTCTAAACGAGGCCCTGTAATTGGAATGAGCACACTTTAAAACCTTTAACGAGTATCCATTGGAGGGCAAGTCTGGTGCCAGCAGCCGCGGTAATTCCAGCTCCAAAAGTGTATATTTAAGTTGTTGCGGTTAAAAAGCTCGTAGTTGGATCTTGGGCGCAGGCGGCCGGTCCGTCGCAAGGCGTGCACTGGCCGCACCTGGCCCTCACCCCCGGCGCTCCGCCGGTGCCCTTGACTGAGTGTCGGCGGCGGCCGGGACGTTTACTTTGAAAAAATTAGAGTGTTCAAAGCAGGCGGCTCGCCTGAATAATGGTGCATGGAATAATGGAATAGGACCTCGGTTCTATTTTGTTGGTTTTCGGAGCGCGAGGTAATGATTAAGAGGGACGGACGGGGGCATTCGTACTGTGCCGCTAGAGGTGAAATTCTTGGATCGGCGCAAGACGAGCGACTGCGAAAGCATTTGCCAAGAATGTTTTCTTTAATCAAGAGCGAAAGTCAGAGGTTCGAAGACGATCAGATACCGTCCTAGTTCTGACTATAAACGATGCCAACCAGCGATCGGGGGGCGTTAGTTTGACGACCTCCCCGGCAGCTTGCGGGAAACCAAAGTCTTTGGGTTCCGGGGGAAGTATGGTTGCAAAGCTGAAACTTAAAGGAATTGACGGAAGGGCACCACCAGGCGTGGAGCCTGCGGCTTAATTTGACTCAACACGGGGAATCTCACCCGGCCCGGACACAGTGAGGATTGACAGATTGAGAGCTCTTTCTTGATTCTGTGGGTGGTGGTGCATGGCCGTTCTTAGTTGGTGGAGCGATTTGTCTGGTTAATTCCGATAACGAACGAGACTCTGGCTTGCTAACTAGTTACGCGACCCGATCGGTCGGCGTTTAACTTCTTAGAGGGACTAGTGGCGTTTAGCCACACGAGA
>NW_027648859.1:0-35616 GCF_965637545.1 Phallusia mammillata
TAATCAATCGCTTGTTCTCTCTGGTCAGTTTGCTTCCTGCTGCTCTTCGCGCTTTCTCTCCCAGACAGGCGTAATTGCCGACCCGGGGAGCGGTCGCATCGCCATAGCAATGTGTCTGCAACGCATAGCTACGTATCTGATTGAATGTATATCAGAAAAATATTATTGCCATGCACCTGGTGACGTCATATATTCGTAAATATAATTTGAATTAGAACACAACAAAGCTGTCATGGCTATAGTGCCGGGGGAGTCGAATGACGACTGCTACTCGATCGTTTTGGTCCTCGGAAAAACGTTTTCGCGCTGCACTGAGCCCCCAGCAAACAGAAGTTGTACAGGTGAGGCTCTGGTTGGCCTAAATATATGTTTAGGCATCGCTTCTCGGCTCTTTAGAGCTAAGATCAAGTGTAGTATCTGTTCTTCTCAGTTTAATACCTGGGACGCAAGCGATTCGCTTGCATGTCTTTGTATTAACCTGATTTTTGGACAGGGGGTATGGTGCCGAGGCTTGCCTCGCCCTGCCCACGGGTTGTCCTGGTATTGCACTACCTCCAGGCACGGCCCACATTCCCACTTTGGTGGGAAAATCAAGCAATTCATCCCAGTTCTTCGTCGTATATTGTTGTAAATCCTCTTTTCTCACCTCGTAGCCAACATTTTCATGCGCTAAAACCGTCGCAAGCCTGCTGTTCTAATTACTACGTACCGTACCACCCGCCGATTGGGAAACAATCGGGCGTAGAGAAAACGTCCGATTACGTCGGCGTTTTCACAACAAACGCTAAAAAAGTATAGATGAAGAGGGTCGATCTTGAAGTTAACCAAATCATACTTACCTGACGGGGGCCTTCACCGTGATCAGGCCGGCGGTGGCCCAAGGCGAGGCTTAGCCATTGCACTTTGGCCTAGCTGACCCTTGCGATTACCCCAAAATGTGGGTAACTCGGCCGTACATTTCTGTTAGTGGGGTCTGCGTTCGCGCTAACCCCGTATTATTCTTAATCAATCGCTTGTTCTCTCTGGTCAGTTTGCTTCCTGCTGCTCTTCGCGCTTTCTCTCCCAGACAGGCGTAATTGCCGACCCGGGGAGCGTCGCATCGCCATAGCAATGTGTCTGCAACGCATAGCTACGTATCTGATTGAATGTATATCAGAAAAATATTATTGCCATGCACCTGGTGACGTCATATATTCGTAAATATAATTTGAATTAGAACACAACAAAGCTGTCATGGCTATAGTGCCGGGGGAGTCGAATGACGACTGCTACTCGATCGTTTTGGTCCTCGGAAAAACGTTTCGCGCTGCACTGAGCCCCCAGCAAACAGAAGTTGTACAGGTGAGGCTCTGGTTGGCCTAAATATATGTTTAGGCATCGCTTCTCGGCTCTTTAGAGCTAAGATCAAGTGTAGTATCTGTTCTTCTCAGTTTAATACCTGGGACGCAAGCGATTCGCTTGCATGTCTTTGTATTAACCTGATTTTTGGACAGGGGGTATGGTGCCGAGGCTTGCCTCGCCCTGCCCACGGGTTGTCCTGGTATTGCACTACCTCCAGGCACGGCCCACATTCCCACTTTGGTGGGAAAATCAAGCAATTCATCCCAGTTCTTCGTCGTATATTGTTGTAAATCCTCTTTTCTCACCTCGTAGCCAACATTTTCATGCGCTAAAACCGTCGCAAGCCTGCTGTTCTAATTACTACGTACCGTACCACCCGCCGATTGGGAAACAATCGGGCGTAGAGAAAACGTCCGATTACGTCGGCGTTTTCACAACAAACGCTAAAAAAGTATAGATGAAGAGGGTCGATCTTGAAGTTAACCAAATCATACTTACCTGACGGGGGCCTTCACCGTGATCAGGCCGGCGGTGGGCC
The DNA here is from genome assembly GCF_965637545.1 of Phallusia mammillata. NCBI lineage: Eukaryota > Metazoa > Chordata > Ascidiacea > Phlebobranchia > Ascidiidae > Phallusia > Phallusia mammillata. The sequence goes on from NW_027648859.1 coordinate 1,880, forward strand.
CAAGGCGAGGCTTAGCCATTGCACTTTGGCCTAGCTGACCCTTGCGATTACCCCAAATGTGGGTAACTCGGCCGTACATTTCTGTTAGTGGGGTCTGCGTTCGCGCTAACCCCGTATTATTCTTAATCAATCGCTTGTTCTCTCTGGTCCAGTTTGCTTCCTGCTGCTCTTCGCGCTTTCTCTCCCAGACAGGCGTAATTGCCGACCCGGGGAGCGTCGCATCGCCATAATGTGTCTGCAACGCATAGCTACGTATCTGATTGAATGTATATCAGAAAAATATTATTGCCATGCACCTGGTGACGTCATATATTCGTAAATATAATTTGAATTAGAACACAACAAAGCTGTCATGGCTATAGTGCCGGGGGAGTCGAATGACGACTGCTACTCGATCGTTTTGGTCCTCGGAAAAACGTTTCGCGCTGCACTGAGCCCCCAGCAAACAGAAGTTGTACAGGTGAGGCCCTAAATATATGTTTAGGCATCGCTTCTCGGCTCTTTAGAGCTAAGATCAAGTGTAGTATCTGTTCTTCTCAGTTTAATACCTGGGACGCAAGCGATTCGCTTGCATGTCTTTGTATTAACCTGATTTTTGGACAGGGGGTATGGTGCCGAGGCTTGCCTCGCCCTGCCCACGGGTTGTCCTGGTATTGCACTACCTCCAGGCACGGCCCACATTCCCACTTTGGTGGGAAAATCAAGCAATTCATCCCAGTTCTTCGTCGTATATTGTTGTAAACCCTCTTTTCTCACCTCGTAGCCAACATTTTCATGCGCTAAAACCGTCGCAAGCCTGCTGTTCTAATTACTACGTACCGTACCACCCGCCGATTGGGAAACAATCGGGCGTAGAGAAAACGTCCGATTACGTCGGCGTTTTCACAACAAACGCTAAAAAAGTATAGATGAAGAGGGTCGATCTTGAAGTTAACCAAATCATACTTACCTGACGGGGGCCTTCACCGTGATCAGGCCGGCGGTGGGCCCAAGGCGAGGCTTAGCCATTGCACTTTGGCCTAGCTGACCCTTGCGATTACCCCAAATGTGGGTAACTCGGCCGTACAATTTCTGTTAGTGGGGTCTGCGTTCGCGCTAACCCCGTATTATTCTTAATCAATCAATCGCTTGTTCTCTCTGGTCAGTTTGCTTCCTGCTGCTCTTCGCGCTTTCTCTCCCAGACAGGCGTAATTGCCGACCCGGGGAGCGTCGCATCGCCATAGCAATGTGTCTGCAACGCATAGCTACGTATCTGATTGAATGTATATCAGAAAAATATTATTGCCATGCACCTGGTGACGTCATATATTCGTAAATATAATTTGAATTAGAACACAACAAAGCTGTCATGGCTATAGTGCCAGGGGAGTCGAATGACGACTGCTACTCGATCGTTTTGGTCCTCGGAAAAACGTTTCGCGCTGCACTGAGCCCCCAGCAAACAGAAGTTGTACAGGTGAGGCTCTGGTTGGCCTAAATATATGTTTAGGCATCGCTTCTCGGCTCTTTAGAGCTAAGATCAAGTGTAGTATCTGTTCTTCTCAGTTTAATACCTGGGACGCAAGCGATTCGCTTGCATGTCTTTGTATTAACCTGATTTTTGGACAGGGGGTATGGTGCCGAGGCTTGCCTCGCCCTGCCCACGGGTTGTCCTGGTATTGCACTACCTCCAGGCACGGCCCACATTCCCACTTTGGTGGGAAAATCAAGCAATTCATCCCAGTTCTTCGTCGTATATTGTTGTAAACCCTCTTTTCTCACCTCGTAGCCAACATTTTCATGCGCTAAAACCGTCGCAAGCCTGCTGTTCTAATTACTACGTACCGTACCACCCGCCGATTGGGAAACAATCGGGCGTAGAGAAAACGTCCGATTACGTCGGCGTTTTCACAACAAACGCTAAAAAAGTATAGATGAAGAGGGTCGATCTTGAAGTTAACCAAATCATACTTACCTGACGGGGGCCTTCACCGTGATCAGGCCGGCGGTGGGCCCAAGGCGAGGCTTAGCCATTGCACTTTGGCCTAGCTGACCCTTGCGATTACCCCAAATGTGGGTAACTCGGCCGTACAATTTCTGTTAGTGGGGTCTGCGTTCGCGCTAACCCCGTATTATTCTTAATCAATCAATCGCTTGTTCTCTCTGGTCAGTTTGCTTCCTGCTGCTCTTCGCGCTTTCTCTCCCAGACAGGCGTAATTGCCGACCCGGGGAGCGTCGCATCGCCATAGCAATGTGTCTGCAACGCATAGCTACGTATCTGATTGAATGTATATCAGAAAAATATTATTGCCATGCACCTGGTGACGTCATATATTCGTAAATATAATTTGAATTAGAACACAACAAAGCTGTCATGGCTATAGTGCCAGGGGAGTCGAATGACGACTGCTACTCGATCGTTTTGGTCCTCGGAAAAACGTTTCGCGCTGCACTGAGCCCCCAGCAAACAGAAGTTGTACAGGTGAGGCTCTGGTTGGCCTAAATATATGTTTAGGCATCGCTTCTCGGCTCTTTAGAGCTAAGATCAAGTGTAGTATCTGTTCTTCTCAGTTTAATACCTGGGACGCAAGCGATTCGCTTGCATGTCTTTGTATTAACCTGATTTTTGGACAGGGGGTATGGTGCCGAGGCTTGCCTCGCCCTGCCCACGGGTTGTCCTGGTATTGCACTACCTCCAGGCACGGCCCACATTCCCACTTTGGTGGGAAAATCAAGCAATTCATCCCAGTTCTTCGTCGTATATTGTTGTAAACCCTCTTTTCTCACCTCGTAGCCAACATTTTCATGCGCTAAAACCGTCGCAAGCCTGCTGTTCTAATTACTACGTACCGTACCACCCGCCGATTGGGAAACAATCGGGCGTAGAGAAAACGTCCGATTACGTCGGCGTTTTCACAACAAACGCTAAAAAAGTATAGATGAAGAGGGTCGATCTTGAAGTTAACCAAATCATACTTACCTGACGGGGGCCTTCACCGTGATCAGGCCGGCGGTGGGCCCAAGGCGAGGCTTAGCCATTGCACTTTGGCCTAGCTGACCCTTGCTGATTACCCCAAATGTGGGTAACTCGGCCGTACAATTTCTGTTAGTGGGGTCTGCGTTCGCGCTAACCCCGTATTATTCTTAATCAATCAATCGCTTGTTCTCTCTGGTCAGTTTGCTTCCTGCTGCTCTTCGCGCTTTCTCTCCCAGACAGGCGTAATTGCCGACCCGGGGAGCGTCGCATCGCCATAGCAATGTGTCTGCAACGCATAGCTACGTATCTGATTGAATGTATATCAGAAAAATATTATTGCCATGCACCTGGTGACGTCATATATTCGTAAATATAATTTGAATTAGAACACAACAAAGCTGTCATGGCTATAGTGCCAGGGGAGTCGAATGACGACTGCTACTCGATCGTTTTGGTCCTCGGAAAAACGTTTCGCGCTGCACTGAGCCCCCAGCAAACAGAAGTTGTACAGGTGAGGCTCTGGTTGGCCTAAATATATGTTTAGGCATCGCTTCTCGGCTCTTTAGAGCTAAGATCAAGTGTAGTATCTGTTCTTCTCAGTTTAATACCTGGGACGCAAGCGATTCGCTTGCATGTCTTTGTATTAACCTGATTTTTGGACAGGGGGTATGGTGCCGAGGCTTGCCTCGCCCTGCCCACGGGTTGTCCTGGTATTGCACTACCTCCAGGCACGGCCCACATTCCCACTTTGGTGGGAAAATCAAGCAATTCATCCCAGTTCTTCGTCGTATATTGTTGTAAACCCTCTTTTCTCACCTCGTAGCCAACATTTTCATGCGCTAAAACCGTCGCAAGCCTGCTGTTCTAATTACTACGTACCGTACCACCCGCCGATTGGGAAACAATCGGGCGTAGAGAAAACGTCCGATTACGTCGGCGTTTTCACAACAAACGCTAAAAAAGTATAGATGAAGAGGGTCGATCTTGAAGTTAACCAAATCATACTTACCTGACGGGGGCCTTCACCGTGATCAGGCCGGCGGTGGGCCCAAGGCGAGGCTTAGCCATTGCACTTTGGCCTAGCTGACCCTTGCGATTACCCCAAATGTGGGTAACTCGGCCGTACAATTTCTGTTAGTGGGGTCTGCGTTCGCGCTAACCCCGTATTATTCTTAATCAATCAATCGCTTGTTCTCTCTGGTCAGTTTGCTTCCTGCTGCTCTTCGCGCTTTCTCTCCCAGACAGGCGTAATTGCCGACCCGGGGAGCGTCGCATCGCCATAGCAATGTGTCTGCAACGCATAGCTACGTATCTGATTGAATGTATATCAGAAAAATATTATTGCCATGCACCTGGTGACGTCATATATTCGTAAATATAATTTGAATTAGAACACAACAAAGCTGTCATGGCTATAGTGCCAGGGGAGTCGAATGACGACTGCTACTCGATCGTTTTGGTCCTCGGAAAAACGTTTCGCGCTGCACTGAGCCCCCAGCAAACAGAAGTTGTACAGGTGAGGCTCTGGTTGGCCTAAATATATGTTTAGGCATCGCTTCTCGGCTCTTTAGAGCTAAGATCAAGTGTAGTATCTGTTCTTCTCAGTTTAATACCTGGGACGCAAGCGATTCGCTTGCATGTCTTTGTATTAACCTGATTTTTGGACAGGGGGTATGGTGCCGAGGCTTGCCTCGCCCTGCCCACGGGTTGTCCTGGTATTGCACTACCTCCAGGCACGGCCCACATTCCCACTTTGGTGGGAAAATCAAGCAATTCATCCCAGTTCTTCGTCGTATATTGTTGTAAACCCTCTTTTCTCACCTCGTAGCCAACATTTTCATGCGCTAAAACCGTCGCAAGCCTGCTGTTCTAATTACTACGTACCGTACCACCCGCCGATTGGGAAACAATCGGGCGTAGAGAAAACGTCCGATTACGTCGGCGTTTTCACAACAAACGCTAAAAAAGTATAGATGAAGAGGGTCGATCTTGAAGTTAACCAAATCATACTTACCTGACGGGGGCCTTCACCGTGATCAGGCCGGCGGTGGGCCCAAGGCGAGGCTTAGCCATTGCACTTTGGCCTAGCTGACCCTTGCGATTACCCCAAATGTGGGTAACTCGGCCGTACAATTTCTGTTAGTGGGGTCTGCGTTCGCGCTAACCCCGTATTATTCTTAATCAATCAATCGCTTGTTCTCTCTGGTCAGTTTGCTTCCTGCTGCTCTTCGCGCTTTCTCTCCCAGACAGGCGTAATTGCCGACCCGGGGAGCGTCGCATCGCCATAGCAATGTGTCTGCAACGCATAGCTACGTATCTGATTGAATGTATATCAGAAAAATATTATTGCCATGCACCTGGTGACGTCATATATTCGTAAATATAATTTGAATTAGAACACAACAAAGCTGTCATGGCTATAGTGCCAGGGGAGTCGAATGACGACTGCTACTCGATCGTTTTGGTCCTCGGAAAAACGTTTCGCGCTGCACTGAGCCCCCAGCAAACAGAAGTTGTACAGGTGAGGCTCTGGTTGGCCTAAATATATGTTTAGGCATCGCTTCTCGGCTCTTTAGAGCTAAGATCAAGTGTAGTATCTGTTCTTCTCAGTTTAATACCTGGGACGCAAGCGATTCGCTTGCATGTCTTTGTATTAACCTGATTTTTGGACAGGGGGTATGGTGCCGAGGCTTGCCTCGCCCTGCCCACGGGTTGTCCTGGTATTGCACTACCTCCAGGCACGGCCCACATTCCCACTTTGGTGGGAAAATCAAGCAATTCATCCCAGTTCTTCGTCGTATATTGTTGTAAACCCTCTTTTCTCACCTCGTAGCCAACATTTTCATGCGCTAAAACCGTCGCAAGCCTGCTGTTCTAATTACTACGTACCGTACCACCCGCCGATTGGGAAACAATCGGGCGTAGAGAAAACGTCCGATTACGTCGGCGTTTTCACAACAAACGCTAAAAAAGTATAGATGAAGAGGGTCGATCTTGAAGTTAACCAAATCATACTTACCTGACGGGGGCCTTCACCGTGATCAGGCCGGCGGTGGGCCCAAGGCGAGGCTTAGCCATTGCACTTTGGCCTAGCTGACCCTTGCGATTACCCCAAATGTGGGTAACTCGGCCGTACAATTTCTGTTAGTGGGGTCTGCGTTCGCGCTAACCCCGTATTATTCTTAATCAATCAATCGCTTGTTCTCTCTGGTCAGTTTGCTTCCTGCTGCTCTTCGCGCTTTCTCTCCCAGACAGGCGTAATTGCCGACCCGGGGAGCGTCGCATCGCCATAGCAATGTGTCTGCAACGCATAGCTACGTATCTGATTGAATGTATATCAGAAAAATATTATTGCCATGCACCTGGTGACGTCATATATTCGTAAATATAATTTGAATTAGAACACAACAAAGCTGTCATGGCTATAGTGCCAGGGGAGTCGAATGACGACTGCTACTCGATCGTTTTGGTCCTCGGAAAAACGTTTCGCGCTGCACTGAGCCCCCAGCAAACAGAAGTTGTACAGGTGAGGCTCTGGTTGGCCTAAATATATGTTTAGGCATCGCTTCTCGGCTCTTTAGAGCTAAGATCAAGTGTAGTATCTGTTCTTCTCAGTTTAATACCTGGGACGCAAGCGATTCGCTTGCATGTCTTTGTATTAACCTGATTTTTGGACAGGGGGTATGGTGCCGAGGCTTGCCTCGCCCTGCCCACGGGTTGTCCTGGTATTGCACTACCTCCAGGCACGGCCCACATTCCCACTTTGGTGGGAAAATCAAGCAATTCATCCCAGTTCTTCGTCGTATATTGTTGTAAACCCTCTTTTCTCACCTCGTAGCCAACATTTTCATGCGCTAAAACCGTCGCAAGCCTGCTGTTCTAATTACTACGTACCGTACCACCCGCCGATTGGGAAACAATCGGGCGTAGAGAAAACGTCCGATTACGTCGGCGTTTTCACAACAAACGCTAAAAAAGTATAGATGAAGAGGGTCGATCTTGAAGTTAACCAAATCATACTTACCTGACGGGGGCCTTCACCGTGATCAGGCCGGCGGTGGGCCCAAGGCGAGGCTTAGCCATTGCACTTTGGCCTAGCTGACCCTTGCGATTACCCCAAATGTGGGTAACTCGGCCGTACAATTTCTGTTAGTGGGTTCTGCGTTCGCGCTAACCCCGTATTATTCTTAATCAATCAATCGCTTGTTCTCTCTGGTCAGTTTGCTTCCTGCTGCTCTTCGCGCTTTCTCTCCCAGACAGGCGTAATTGCCGACCCGGGGAGCGTCGCATCGCCATAGCAATGTGTCTGCAACGCATAGCTACGTATCTGATTGAATGTATATCAGAAAATATTATTGCCATGCACCTGGTGACGTCATATATTCGTAAATATAATTTGAATTAGAACACAACAAAGCTGTCATGGCTATAGTGCCAGGGGAGTCGAATGACGACTGCTACTCGATCGTTTTGGTCCTCGGAAAAACGTTTCGCGCTGCACTGAGCCCCCAGCAAACAGAAGTTGTACAGGTGAGGCTCTGGTTGGCCTAAATATATGTTTAGGCATCGCTTCTCGGCTCTTTAGAGCTAAGATCAAGTGTAGTATCTGTTCTTCTCAGTTTAATACCTGGGACGCAAGCGATTCGCTTGCATGTCTTTGTATTAACCTGATTTTTGGACAGGGGGTATGGTGCCGAGGCTTGCCTCGCCCTGCCCACGGGTTGTCCTGGTATTGCACTACCTCCAGGCACGGCCCACATTCCCACTTTGGTGGGAAAATCAAGCAATTCATCCCAGTTCTTCGTCGTATATTGTTGTAAACCCTCTTTTCTCACCTCGTAGCCAACATTTTCATGCGCTAAAACCGTCGCAAGCCTGCTGTTCTAATTACTACGTACCGTACCACCCGCCGATTGGGAAACAATCGGGCGTAGAGAAAACGTCCGATTACGTCGGCGTTTTCACAACAAACGCTAAAAAAGTATAGATGAAGAGGGTCGATCTTGAAGTTAACCAAATCATACTTACCTGACGGGGGCCTTCACCGTGATCAGGCCGGCGGTGGGCCCAAGGCGAGGCTTAGCCATTGCACTTTGGCCTAGCTGACCCTTGCGATTACCCCAAATGTGGGTAACTCGGCCGTACAATTTCTGTTAGTGGGTTCTGCGTTCGCGCTAACCCCGTATTATTCTTAATCAATCAATCGCTTGTTCTCTCTGGTCAGTTTGCTTCCTGCTGCTCTTCGCGCTTTCTCTCCCAGACAGGCGTAATTGCCGACCCCGGGGAGCGTCGCATCGCCATAGCAATGTGTCTGCAACGCATAGCTACGTATCTGATTGAATGTATATCAGAAAAATATTATTGCCATGCACCTGGTGACGTCATATATTCGTAAATATAATTTGAATTAGAACACAACAAAGCTGTCATGGCTATAGTGCCAGGGGAGTCGAATGACGACTGCTACTCGATCGTTTTGGTCCTCGGAAAAACGTTTCGCGCTGCACTGAGCCCCCAGCAAACAGAGTTGTACAGGTGAGGCTCTGGTTGGCCTAAATATATGTTTAGCATCGCTTCTCGGCTCTTTAGAGCTAAGATCAAGTGTAGTATCTGTTCTTCTCAGTTTAATACCTGGGACGCAAGCGATTCGCTTGCATGTCTTTGTATTAACCTGATTTTTGGACAGGGGGTATGGTGCCGAGGCTTGCCTCGCCCTGCCCACGGGTTGTCCTGGTATTGCACTACCTCCAGGCACGGCCCACATTCCCACTTTGGTGGGAAAATCAAGCAATTCATCCCAGTTCTTCGTCGTATATTGTTGTAAACCCTCTTTTCTCACCTCGTAGCCAACATTTTCATGCGCTAAAACCGTCGCAAGCCTGCTGTTCTAATTACTACGTACCGTACCACCCGCCGATTGGGAAACAATCGGGCGTAGAGAAAACGTCCGATTACGTCGGCGTTTTCACAACAAACGCTAAAAAGTATAGATGAAGAGGGTCGATCTTGAAGTTAACCAAATCATACTTACCTGACGGGGGCCTTCACCGTGATCAGGCCGGCGGTGGGCCCAAGGCGAGGCTTAGCCATTGCACTTTGGCCTAGCTGACCCTTGCGATTACCCCAAATGTGGGTAACTCGGCCGTACAATTCTGTTAGTGGGTTCTGCGTTCGCGCTAACCCCGTATTATTCTTAATCAATCAATCGCTTGTTCTCTCTGGTCAGTTTGCTTCCTGCTGCTCTTCGCGCTTTCTCTCCCAGACAGGCGTAATTGCCGACCCGGGGAGCGTCGCATCGCCATAGCAATGTGTCTGCAACGCATAGCTACGTATCTGATTGAATGTATATCAGAAAAATATTATTGCCATGCACCTGGTGACGTCATATATTCGTAAATATAATTTGAATTAGAACACAACAAAGCTGTCATGGCTATAGTGCCAGGGGAGTCGAATGACGACTGCTACTCGATCGTTTTGGTCCTCGGGAAAAACGTTTCGCGCTGCACTGAGCCCCCAGCAAACAGAAGTTGTACAGGTGAGGCTCTGGTTGGCCTAAATATATGTTTAGGCATCGCTTCTCGGCTCTTTAGAGCTAAGATCAAGTGTAGTATCTGTTCTTCTCAGTTAATACCTGGGACGCAAGCGATTCGCTTGCATGTCTTTGTATTAACCTGATTTTTGGACAGGGGGTATGGTGCCGAGGCTTGCCTCGCCCTGCCCACGGGTTGTCCTGGTATTGCACTACCTCCAGGCACGGCCCACATTCCCACTTTGGTGGGAAAATCAAGCAATTCATCCCAGTTCTTTCGTCGTATATTGTTGTAAACCCTCTTTTCTCACCTCCGTAGCCAACATTTTCATGCGCTAAAACCGTCGCAAGCCTGCTGTTCTAATTACTACGTACCGTACCACCCGCCGATTGGGAAACAATCGGGCGTAGAGAAAACGTCCGATTACGTCGGCGTTTTCACAACAAACGCTAAAAAAGTATAGATGAAGAGGGTCGATCTTGAAGTTAACCAAATCATACTTACCTGACGGGGGCCTTCACCGTGATCAGGCCGGCGGTGGGCCCAAGGCGAGGCTTAGCCATTGCACTTTGGCCTAGCTGACCCTTGCGATTACCCCAAATGTGGGTAACTCGGCCGTACAATTTCTGTTAGTGGGGTCTGCGTTCGCGCTAACCCCGTATTATTCTTAATCAATCAATCGCTTGTTCTCTCTGGTCAGTTTGCTTCCTGCTGCTCTTCGCGCTTTCTCTCCCAGACAGGCGTAATTGCCGACCCGGGGAGCGTCGCATCGCCATAGCAATGTGTCTGCAACGCATAGCTACGTATCTGATTGAATGTATATCAGAAAAATATTATTGCCATGCACCTGGTGACGTCATATATTCGTAAATATAATTTGAATTAGAACACAACAAAGCTGTCATGGCTATAGTGCCAGGGGAGTCGAATGACGACTGCTACTCGATCGTTTTGGTCCTCGGAAAAACGTTTCGCGCTGCACTGAGCCCCCAGCAAACAGAAGTTGTACAGGTGAGGCTCTGGTTGGCCTAAATATATGTTTAGGCATCGCTTCTCGGCTCTTTAGAGCTAAGATCAAGTGTAGTATCTGTTCTTCTCAGTTTAATACCTGGGACGCAAGCGATTCGCTTGCATGTCTTTGTATTAACCTGATTTTTGGACAGGGGGTATGGTGCCGAGGCTTGCCTCGCCCTGCCCACGGGTTGTCCTGGTATTGCACTACCTCCAGGCACGGCCCACATTCCCACTTTGGTGGGAAAATCAAGCAATTCATCCCAGTTCTTCGTCGTATATTGTTGTAAACCCTCTTTTCTCACCTCGTAGCCAACATTTTCATGCGCTAAAACCGTCGCAAGCCTGCTGTTCTAATTACTACGTACCGTACCACCCGCCGATTGGGAAACAATCGGGCGTAGAGAAAACGTCCGATTACGTCGGCGTTTTCACAACAAACGCTAAAAAAGTATAGATGAAGAGGGTCGATCTTGAAGTTAACCAAATCATACTTACCTGACGGGGCCTTCACCGTGATCAGGCCGGCGGTGGGCCCAAGGCGAGGCTTAGCCATTGCACTTTGGCCTAGCTGACCCTTGCGATTACCCCAAATGTGGGTAACTCGGCCGTACAATTTCTGTTAGTGGGGTCTGCGTTCGCGCTAACCCCGTATTATTCTTAATCAATCAATCGCTTGTTCTCTCTGGTCAGTTTGCTTCCTGCTGCTCTTCGCGCTTTCTCTCCCAGACAGGCGTAATTGCCGACCCGGGGAGCGTCGCATCGCCATAGCAATGTGTCTGCAACGCATAGCTACGTATCTGATTGAATGTATATCAGAAAAATATTATTGCCATGCACCTGGTGACGTCATATATTCGTAAATATAATTTGAATTAGAACACAACAAAGCTGTCATGGCTATAGTGCCAGGGGAGTCGAATGACGACTGCTACTCGATCGTTTTGGTCCTCGGAAAAACGTTTCGCGCTGCACTGAGCCCCCAGCAAACAGAAGTTGTACAGGTGAGGCTCTGGTTGGCCTAAATATATGTTTAGGCATCGCTTCTCGGCTCTTTAGAGCTAAGATCAAGTGTAGTATCTGTTCTTCTCAGTTTAATACCTGGGACGCAAGCGATTCGCTTGCATGTCTTTGTATTAACCTGATTTTTGGACAGGGGGTATGGTGCCGAGGCTTGCCTCGCCCTGCCCACGGGTTGTCCTGGTATTGCACTACCTCCAGGCACGGCCCACATTCCCACTTTGGTGGGAAAATCAAGCAATTCATCCCAGTTCTTCGTCGTATATTGTTGTAAACCCTCTTTTCTCACCTCGTAGCCAACATTTTCATGCGCTAAAACCGTCGCAAGCCTGCTGTTCTAATTACTACGTACCGTACCACCCGCCGATTGGGAAACAATCGGGCGTAGAGAAAACGTCCGATTACGTCGGCGTTTTCACAACAAACGCTAAAAAAGTATAGATGAAGAGGGTCGATCTTGAAGTTAACCAAATCATACTTACCTGACGGGGGCCTTCACCGTGATCAGGCCGGCGGTGGGCCCAAGGCGAGGGCTTAGCCATTGCACTTTGGCCTAGCTGACCCTTGCGATTACCCCAAATGTGGGTAACTCGGCCGTACAATTTCTGTTAGTGGGTTCTGCGTTCGCGCTAACCCCGTATTATTCTTAATCAATCAATCGCTTGTTCTCTCTGGTCAGTTTGCTTCCTGCTGCTCTTCGCGCTTTCTCTCCCAGACAGGCGTAATTGCCGACCCGGGGAGCGTCGCATCGCCATAGCAATGTGTCTGCAACGCATAGCTACGTATCTGATTGAATGTATATCAGAAAAATATTATTGCCATGCACCTGGTGACGTCATATATTCGTAAATATAATTTGAATTAAAACACAACAAAGCTGTCATGGCTATAGTGCCAGGGGAGTCGAATGACGACTGCTACTCGATCGTTTTGGTCCTCGGAAAACGTTTCGCGCTGCACTGAGCCCCCAGCAAACAGAAGTTGTACAGGTGAGGCTCTGGTTGGCCTAAATATATGTTTAGGCATCGCTTCTCGGCTCTTTAGAGCTAAGATCAAGTGTAGTATCTGTTCTTCTCAGTTTAATACCTGGGACGCAAGCGATTCGCTTGCATGTCTTTGTATTAACCTGATTTTTGGACAGGGGGTATGGTGCCGAGGCTTGCCTCGCCCTGCCCACGGGTTGTCCTGGTATTGCACTACCTCCAGGCACGGCCCACATTCCCACTTTGGTGGGAAAATCAAGCAATTCATCCCAGTTCTTCGTCGTATATTGTTGTAAACCCTCTTTTCTCACCTCGTAGCCAACATTTTCATGCGCTAAAACCGTCGCAAGCCTGCTGTTCTAATTACTACGTACCGTACCACCCGCCGATTGGGAAACAATCGGGCGTAGAGAAAACGTCCGATTACGTCGGCGTTTTCACAACAAACGCTAAAAAAGTATAGATGAAGAGGGTCGATCTTGAAGTTAACCAAATCATACTTACCTGACGGGGGCCTTCACCGTGATCAGGCCGGCGGTGGGCCCAAGGCGAGGCTTAGCCATTGCACTTTGGCCTAGCTGACCCTTGCGATTACCCCAAATGTGGGTAACTCGGCCGTACAATTTCTGTTAGTGGGGTCTGCGTTCGCGCTAACCCCGTATTATTCTTAATCAATCAATCGCTTGTTCTCTCTGGTCAGTTTGCTTCCTGCTGCTCTTCGCGCTTTCTCTCCCAGACAGGCGTAATTGCCGACCCGGGGAGCGTCGCATCGCCATAGCAATGTGTCTGCAACGCATAGCTACGTATCTGATTGAATGTATATCAGAAAAATATTATTGCCATGCACCTGGTGACGTCATATATTCGTAAATATAATTTGAATTAGAACACAACAAAGCTGTCATGGCTATAGTGCCAGGGGAGGGGGAGTCGAATGACGACTGCTACTCGATCGTTTTGGTCCCTCGGAAAAACGTTTCGCGCTGCACTGAGCCCCCAGCAAACAGGAAGTTGTACAGGTGAGGCTCTGGTTGGCCTAAATATATGTTTAGGCATCGCTTCTCGGCTCTTTAGAGCTAAGATCAAGTGTAGTATCTGTTCTTCTCAGTTAATACCTGGACGCAAGCGATTCGCTTGCATGTCTTTGTATTAACCTGATTTTTGGACAGGGGGTATGGTGCCGAGGCTTGCCTCGCCCTGCCCACGGGTTGTCCTGGTATTGCACTACCTCCAGGCACGGCCCACATTCCCACTTTGGTGGAAAATCAAGCAATTCATCCCAGTTCTTCGTCGTATATTGTTGTAAATCCTCTTTTCTCACCTCGTAGCCAACATTTTCATGCGCTAAAACCGTCGCAAGCCTGCTGTTCTAATTACTACGTACCGTACCACCCGCCGATTGGGAAACAATCGGGCGTAGAGAAAACGTCCGATTACGTCGGCGTTTTCACAACAAACGCTAAAAAAGTATAGATGAAGAGGGTCGATCTTGAAGTTAACCAAATCATACTTACCTGACGGGGGCCTTCACCGTGATCAGGCCGGCGGTGGGCCCAAGGCGAGGCTTAGCCATTGCACTTTGGCCTAGCTGACCCTTGCGATTACCCCAAATGTGGGTAACTCGGCCGTACAATTTCTGTTAGTGGGGTCTGCGTTCGCGCTAACCCCGTATTATTCTTAATCAATCGCTTGTTCTCTCTGGTCAGTTTGCTTCCTGCTGCTCTTCGCGCTTTCTCTCCCAGACAGGCGTAATTGCCGACCCGGGGAGCGTCGCATCGCCATAGCAATGTGTCTGCAACGCATAGCTACGTATCTGATTGAATGTATATCAGAAAAATATTATTGCCATGCACCTGGTGACGTCATATATTCGTAAATATAATTTGAATTAGAACACAACAAAGCTGTCATGGCTATAGTGCCGGGGGAGTCGAATGACGACTGCTATCGATCGTTTTGGTCCTCGGAAAAACGTTTCGCGCTGCACTGAGCCCCCAGCAAACAGAAGTTGTACAGGTGAGGCTCTGGTTGGCCTAAATATATGTTTAGGCATCGCTTCTCGGCTCTTTAGAGCTAAGATCAAGTGTAGTATCTGTTCTTCTCAGTTTAATACCTGGGACGCAAGCGATTCGCTTGCATGTCTTTGTATTAACCTGATTTTTGGACAGGGGGTATGGTGCCGAGGCTTGCCTCGCCCTGCCCACGGGTTGTCCTGGTATTGCACTACCTCCAGGCACGGCCCACATTCCCACTTTGGTGGGAAAATCAAGCAATTCATCCCAGTTCTTCGTCTTATATTGTTGTAAATCCTCTTTTCTCACCTCGTAGCCAACATTTTCATGCGCTAAAACCGTCGCAAGCCTGCTGTTCTAATTACTACGTACCGTACCACCCGCCGATTGGGAAACAACGGGCGTAGAGAAAACGTCCGATTACGTCGGCGTTTTCACAACAAACGCTAAAAAAGTATAGATGAAGAGGGTCGATCTTGAAGTTAACCAAATCATACTTACCTGACGGGGGCCTTCACCGTGATCAGGCCGGCGGTGGGCCCAAGGCGAGGCTTAGCCATTGCACTTTGGCCTAGCTGACCCTTGCGATTACCCCAAATGTGGGTAACTCGGCCGTACAATTTCTGTTAGTGGGGTCTGCGTTCGCGCTAACCCCGTATTATTCTTAATCAATCGCTTGTTCTCTCTGGTCAGTTTGCTTCCTGCTGCTCTTCGCGCTTTCTCTCCCAGACAGGCGTAATTGCCGACCCGGGGAGCGTCGCATCGCCATAGCAATGTGTCTGCAACGCATAGCTACGTATCTGATTGAATGTATATCAGAAAAATATTATTGCCATGCACCTGGTGACGTCATATATTCGTAAATATAATTTGAATTAGAACACAACAAAGCTGTCATGGCTATAGTGCCGGGGAGTCGAATGACGACTGCTACTCGATCGTTTTGGTCCTCGAAAAACGTTTCGCGCTGCACTGAGCCCCCAGCAAACAGAAGTTGTACAGGTGAGGCTCTGGTTGGCCTAAATATATGTTTAGGCATCGCTTCTCGGCTCTTTAGAGCTAAGATCAAGTGTAGTATCTGTTCTTCTCAGTTTAATACCTGGGACGCAAGCGATTCGCTTGCATGTCTTTGTATTAACCTGATTTTTGGACAGGGGGTATGGTGCCGAGGCTTGCCTCGCCCTGCCCACGGGTTGTCCCTGGTATTGCACTACCTCCAGGCACGGCCCACATTCCCACTTTGGTGGGAAAATCAAGCAATTCATCCCAGTTCTTCGTCGTATATTGTTGTAAATCCTCTTTTCTCACCTCGTAGCCAACATTTTCATGCGCTAAAACCGTCGCAAGCCTGCTGTTCTAATTACTACGTACCGTACCACCGCCGATTGGGAAACAATCGGGCGTAGAGAAAACGTCCGATTACGTCGGCGTTTTCACAACAAACGCTAAAAAAGTATAGATGAAGAGGGTCGATCTTGAAGTTAACAATCATACTTACCCTGACGGGGGCCTTCACCGTGATCAGGCCGGCGGTGGGCCCAAGGCGAGGCTTAGCCATTTGCACTTTGGCCTAGCTGACCCTTGCGATTACCCCAAATGTGGGTAACTCGGCCGTACAATTTCTGTTAGTGGGGTCTGCAGTTCGCGCTAACCCCGTATTATTCTTAATCAATCGCTTGTTCTCTCTGGTCAGTTTGCTTCCTGCTGCTCTTCGCGCTTTCTCTCCCAGACAGGCGTAATGCCGACCCGGGGAGCGTCGCATCGCCATAGCAATGTGTCTGCAACGCATAGCTACGTATCTGATTGAATGTATATCAGAAAAATATTATTGCCATGCACCTGTGACGTCATATATTCGTAAATATAATTTGAATTAGAACACAACAAAGCTGTCATGGCTATAGTGCCGGGGGAGTCGAATGACGACTGCTACTCGATCGTTTTGGTCCTCGGAAAACGTTTCGCGCTGCACTGAGCCCCCAGCAAACAGAAGTTGTACAGGTGAGGCTCTGGTTGGCCTAAATATTATGTTTAGGCATCGCTTCTCGGCTCTTTAGAGCTAAGATCAAGTGTAGTATCTGTTCTTCTCAGTTTAATACCTGGGACGCAAGCGATTCGCTTGCATGTCTTTGTATTAACCTGATTTTTGGACAGGGGGTATGGTGCCGAGGCTTGCCTCGCCCTGCCCACGGGTTGTCCTGGTATTGCACTACCTCCAGGCACGGCCCACATTCCCACTTTGGTGGGAAAATCAAGCAATTCATCCCAGTTCTTCGTCGTATATTGTTGTAAATCCTCTTTTCTCACCTCGTAGCCAACATTTTCATGCGCTAAACCGTCGCAAGCCTGCTGTTCTAATTACTACGTACCGTACCACCCGCCGATTGGGAAACAATCGGGCGTAGAGAAAACGTCCGATTACGTCGGCGTTTTCACAACAAACGCTAAAAAAGTATAGATGAAGAGGGTCGATCTTGAAGTTAACCAAATCATACTTACCTGACGGGGGCCTTCACCGTGATCAGGCCGGCGGTGGGCCCAAGGCGAGGCTTAGCCATTGCACTTTGGCCTAGCTGACCCTTGCGATTACCCCAAATGTGGGTAACTCGGCCGTACAATTTCTGTTAGTGGGGTCTGCGTTCGCGCTAACCCCGTATTATTCTTAATCAATCGCTTGTTCTCTCTGGTCAGTTTGCTTCCTGCTGCTCTTCGCGCTTTCTCTCCCAGACAGGCGTAATTGCCGACCCGGGGAGCGTCGCATCGCCATAGCAATGTGTCTGCAACGCATAGCTACGTATCTGATTGAATGTATATCAGAAAAATATTATTGCCATGCACCTGGTGACGTCATATATTCGTAAATATAATTTGAATTAGAACACAACAAAGCTGTCATGGCTATAGTGCCGGGGGAGTCGAATGACGACTGCTACTCGATCGTTTTGGTCCTCGGAAAAACGTTTCGCGCTGCACTGAGCCCCCAGCAAACAGAAGTTGTACAGGTGAGGCTCTGGTTGGCCTAAATATATGTTTAGGCATCGCTTCTCGGCTCTTTAGAGCTAAGATCAAGTGTAGTATCTGTTCTTCTCAGTTTAATACCTGGGACGCAAGCGATTCGCTTGCATGTCTTTGTATTAACCTGATTTTTGGACAGGGGTATGGTGCCGAGGCTTGCCTCGCCCTGCCCACGGGTTGTCCTGGTATTGCACTACCTCCAGGCACGGCCCACATTCCCACTTTGGTGGGAAAATCAAGCAATTCATCCCAGTTCTTCGTCGTATATTGTTGTAAATCCTCTTTTCTCACCTCGTAGCCAACATTTTCATGCGCTAAAACCGTCGCAAGCCTGCTGTTCTAATTACTACGTACCGTACCACCCGCCGATTGGGAACGGGCGTAGAGAAAACGTCCGATTACGTCGGCGTTTTCACAACAAACGCTAAAAAAGTATAGATGAAGAGGGTCGATCTTGAAGTTAACCAAATCATACTTACCTGACGGGGGCCTTCACCGTGATCAGGCCGGCGGTGGGCCCAAGGCGAGGCTTAGCCATTGCACTTTGGCCTAGCTGACCCTTGCGATTACCCCAAATGTGGGTAACTCGGCCGTACAATTTCTGTTAGTGGGGTCTGCGTTCGCGCTAACCCCGTATTATTCTTAATCAATCGCTTGTTCTCTCTGGTCAGTTTGCTTCCTGCTGCTCTTCGCGCTTTCTCTCCCAGACAGGCGTAATTGCCGACCCGGGGAGCGTCGCATCGCCATAGCAATGTGTCTGCAACGCATAGCTACGTATCTGATTGAATGTATATCAGAAAAATATTATTGCCATGCACCTGGTGACGTCATATATTCGTAAATATAATTTGAATTAGAACACAACAAAGCTGTCATGGCTATAGTGCCGGGGGAGTCGAATGACGACTGCTACTCGATCGTTTTGGTCCTCGGAAAAACGTTTCGCGCTGCACTGAGCCCCCAGCAAACAGAAGTTGTACAGGTGAGGCTCTGGTTGGCCTAAATATATGTTTTAGGCATCGCTTCTCGGCTCTTTAGAGCTAAGATCAAGTGTAGTATCTGTTCTTCTCAGTTTAATACCTGGGACGCAAGCGATTCGCTTGCATGTCTTTGTATTAACCTGATTTTTGGACAGGGGTATGGTGCCGAGGCTTGCCTCGCCCTGCCCACGGGTTGTCCTGGTATTGCACTACCTCCAGGCACGGCCCACATTCCCACTTTGGTGGGAAAATCAAGCAATTCATCCCAGTTCTTCGTCGTATATTGTTGTAAATCCTCTTTTCTCACCTCGTAGCCAACATTTTCATGCGCTAAAACCGTCGCAAGCCTGCTGTTCTAATTACTACGTACCGTACCACCCGCCGATTGGGAAACAATCGGGCGTAGAGAAAACGTCCGATTACGTCGGCGTTTTCACAACAAACGCTAAAAAAGTATAGATGAAGAGGGTCGATCTTGAAGTTAACCAAATCATACTTACCTGACGGGGGCCTTCACCGTGATCAGGCCGGCGGTGGGCCCAAGGCGAGGCTTAGCCATTGCACTTTGGCCTAGCTGACCCTTGCGATTACCCCAAATGTGGGTAACTCGGCCGTACAATTTCTGTTAGTGGGGTCTGCGTTCGCGCTAACCCCGTATTATTCTTAATCAATCGCTTGTTCTCTCTGGTCAGTTTGCTTCCTGCTGCTCTTCGCGCTTTCTCTCCCAGACAGGCGTAATTGCCGACCCGGGGAGCGTCGCATCGCCATAGCAATGTGTCTGCAACGCATAGCTACGTATCTGATTGAATGTATATCAGAAAAATATTATTGCCATGCACCTGGTGACGTCATATATTCGTAAATATAATTTGAATTAGAACACAACAAAGCTGTCATGGCTATAGTGCCGGGGGAGTCGAATGACGACTGCTACTCGATCGTTTTGGGTCCTCGGAAAAACGTTTCGCGCTGCACTGAGCCCCCAGCAAACAGAAGTTGTACAGGTGAGGCTCTGGTTGGCCTAAATATATGTTTAGGCATCGCTTCTCGGCTCTTTAGAGCTAAGATCAAGTGTAGTATCTGTTCTTCTCAGTTTAATACCTGGGGACGCAAGCGATTCGCTTGCATGTCTTTGTATTAACCTGATTTTTGGACAGGGGGTATGGTGCCGAGGCTTGCCTCGCCCTGCCCACGGGTTGTCCTGGTATTGCACTACCTCCAGGCACGGCCCACATTCCCACTTTGGTGGGAAAATCAAGCAATTCATCCCAGTTCTTCGTCGTATATTGTTGTAAATCCTCTTTTCTCACCTCGTAGCCAACATTTTCATGCGCTAAACCGTCGCAAGCCTGCTGTTCTAATTACTACGTACCGTACCACCCGCCGATTGGGAAACAATCGGGCGTAGAGAAAACGTCCGATTACGTCGGCGTTTTCACAACAAACGCTAAAAAAGTATAGATGAAGAGGGTCGATCTTGAAGTTAACCAAATCATACTTACCTGACGGGGGCCTTCACCGTGATCAGGCCGGCGGTGGGCCAAGGCGAGGCTTAGCCATTGCACTTTGGCCTAGCTGACCCTTGCGATTACCCCAAATGTGGGTAACTCGGCCGTACAATTTCTGTTAGTGGGGTCTGCGTTCGCGCTAACCCCGTATTATTCTTAATCAATCGCTTGTTCTCTCTGGTCAGTTTGCTTCCTGCTGCTCTTCGCGCTTTCTCTCCCAGACAGGCGTAATTGCCGACCCGGGGAGCGTCGCATCGCCATAGCAATGTGTCTGCAACGCATAGCTACGTATCTGATTGAATGTATATCAGAAAAATATTATTGCCATGCACCTGGTGACGTCATATATTCGTAAATATAATTTGAATTAGAACACAACAAAGCTGTCATGGCTATAGTGCCGGGGGAGTCGAATGACGACTGCTACTCGATCGTTTTGGTCCTCGGAAAAACGTTTCGCGCTGCACTGAGCCCCCAGCAAACAGAAGTTGTACAGGTGAGGCTCTGGTTGGCCTAAATATATGTTTAGGCATCGCTTCTCGGCTCTTTAGAGCTAAGATCAAGTGTAGTATCTGTTCTTCTCAGTTTAATACCTGGGACGCAAGCGATTCGCTTGCATGTCTTTGTATTAACCTGATTTTTGGACAGGGGGTATGGTGCCGAGGCTTGCCTCGCCCTGCCCACGGGTTGTCCTGGTATTGCACTACCTCCAGGCACGGCCCACATTCCCACTTTGGTGGGAAAATCAAGCAATTCATCCCAGTTCTTCGTCGTATATTGTTGTAAATCCTCTTTTCTCACCTCGTAGCCAACATTTTCATGCGCTAAAACCGTCGCAAGCCTGCTGTTCTAATTACTACGTACCGTACCACCCGCCGATTGGGAAACAATCGGGCGTAGAGAAAACGTCCGATTACGTCGGCGTTTTCACAACAAACGCTAAAAAAGTATAGATGAAGAGGGTCGATCTTGAAGTTAACCAAATCATACTTACCTGACGGGGGCCTTCACCGTGATCAGGCCGGCGGTGGGCCCAAGGCGAGGCTTAGCCATTGCACTTTGGCCTAGCTGACCCTTGCGATTACCCCAAATGTGGGTAACTCGGCCGTACAATTTCTGTTAGTGGGGTCTGCGTTCGCGCTAACCCCGTATTATTCTTAATCAATCGCTTGTTCTCTCTGGTCAGTTTGCTTCCTGCTGCTCTTCGCGCTTTCTCTCCCAGACAGGCGTAATTGCCGACCCGGGGAGCGTCGCATCGCCATAGCAATGTGTCTGCAACGCATAGCTACGTATCTGATTGAATGTATATCAGAAAAATATTATTGCCATGCACCTGGTGACGTCATATATTCGTAAATATAATTTGAATTAGAACACAACAAAGCTGTCATGGCTATAGTGCCGGGGGAGTCGAATGACGACTGCTACTCGATCGTTTTGGTCCTCGGAAAAACGTTTCGCGCTGCACTGAGCCCCCAGCAAACAGAAGTTGTACAGGTGAGGCTCTGGTTGGCCTAAATATATGTTTAGGCATCGCTTCTCGGCTCTTTAGAGCTAAGATCAAGTGTAGTATCTGTTCTTCTCAGTTTAATACCTGGGACGCAAGCGATTCGCTTGCATGTCTTTGTATTAACCTGATTTTTGGACAGGGGGTATGGTGCCGAGGCTTGCCTCGCCCTGCCCACGGGTTGTCCTGGTATTGCACTACCTCCAGGCACGGCCCACATTCCCACTTTGGTGGGAAAATCAAGCAATTCATCCCAGTTCTTCGTCGTATATTGTTGTAAATCCTCTTTTCTCACCTCGTAGCCAACATTTTCATGCGCTAAAACCGTCGCAAGCCTGCTGTTCTAATTACTACGTACCGTACCACCCGCCGATTGGGAAACAATCGGGCGTAGAGAAAACGTCCGATTACGTCGGCGTTTTCACAACAAACGCTAAAAAAGTATAGATGAAGAGGGTCGATCTTGAAGTTAACCAAATCATACTTACCTGACGGGGGCCTTCACCGTGATCAGGCCGGCGGTGGGCCCAAGGCGAGGCTTAGCCATTGCACTTTGGCCTAGCTGACCCTTGCGATTACCCCAAATGTGGGTAACTCGGCCGTACAATTTCTGTTAGTGGGGTCTGCGTTCGCGCTAACCCCGTATTATTCTTAATCAATCAATCGCTTGTTCTCTCTGGTCAGTTTGCTTCCTGCTGCTCTTCGCGCTTTCTCTCCCAGACAGGCGTAATTGCCGACCCGGGGAGCGTCGCATCGCCATAGCAATGTGTCTGCAACGCATAGCTACGTATCTGATTGAATGTATATCAGAAAAATATTATTGCCATGCACCTGGTGACGTCATATATTCGTAAATATAATTTGAATTAGAACACAACAAAGCTGTCATGGCTATAGTGCCGGGGGAGTCGAATGACGACTGCTACTCGATCGTTTTGGTCCTCGGAAAAACGTTTCGCGCTGCACTGAGCCCCCAGCAAACAGAAGTTGTACGGTGAGGCTCTGGTTGGCCTAAATATATGTTTAGGCATCGCTTCTCGGCTCTTTAGAGCTAAGATCAAGTGTAGTATCTGTTCTTCTCAGTTTAATACCTGGGACGCAAGCGATTCGCTTGCATGTCTTTGTATTAACCTGATTTTTGGACAGGGGTATGGTGCCGAGGCTTGCCTCGCCCTGCCCACGGGTTGTCCTGGTATTGCACTACCTCCAGGCACGGCCCACATTCCCACTTTGGTGGGAAAATCAAGCAATTCATCCCAGTTCTTCGTCGTATATTGTTGTAAATCCTCTTTTCTCACCTCGTAGCCAACATTTTCATGCGCTAAAACCGTCGCAAGCCTGCTGTTCTAATTACTACGTACCGTACCACCCGCCGATTGGGAAACAATCGGGCGTAGAGAAAACGTCCGATTACGTCGGCGTTTTCACAACAAACGCTAAAAAAGTATAGATGAAGAGGGTCGATCTTGAAGTTAACCAAATCATACTTACCTGACGGGGGCCTTCACCGTGATCAGGCCGGCGGTGGGCCCAAGGCGAGGCTTAGCCATTGCACTTTGGCCTAGCTGACCCTTGCGATTACCCCAAATGTGGGTAACTCGGCCGTACAATTTCTGTTAGTGGGGTCTGCGTTCGCGCTAACCCCGTATTATTCTTAATCAATCGCTTGTTCTCTCTGGTCAGTTTGCTTCCTGCTGCTCTTCGCGCTTTCTCTCCCAGACAGGCGTAATTGCCGACCCGGGGAGCGTCGCATCGCCATAGCAATGTGTCTGCAACGCATAGCTACGTATCTGATTGAATGTATATCAGAAAAATATTATTGCCATGCACCTGGTGACGTCATATATTCGTAAATATAATTTGAATTAGAACACAACAAAGCTGTCATGGCTATAGTGCCGGGGGAGTCGAATGACGACTGCTACTCGATCGTTTTGGTCCTCGGAAAAACGTTTCGCGCTGCACTGAGCCCCCAGCAAACAGAAGTTGTACAGGTGAGGCTCTGGTTGGCCTAAATATATGTTTAGGCATCGCTTCTCGGCTCTTTAGAGCTAAGATCAAGTGTAGTATCTGTTCTTCTCAGTTTAATACCTGGGACGCAAGCGATTCGCTTGCATGTCTTTGTATTAACCTGATTTTTGGACAGGGGGTATGGTGCCGAGGCTTGCCTCGCCCTGCCCACGGGTTGTCCTGGTATTGCACTACCTCCAGGCACGGCCCACATTCCCACTTTGGTGGGAAAATCAAGCAATTCATCCCAGTTCTTCGTCGTATATTGTTGTAAATCCTCTTTTCTCACCTCGTAGCCAACATTTTCATGCGCTAAAACCGTCGCAAGCCTGCTGTTCTAATTACTACGTACCGTACCACCCGCCGATTGGGAAACAATCGGGCGTAGAGAAAACGTCCGATTACGTCGGCGTTTTCACAACAAACGCTAAAAAAGTATAGATGAAGAGGGTCGATCTTGAAGTTAACCAAATCATACTTACCTGACGGGGGCCTTCACCGTGATCAGGCCGGCGGTGGGCCCAAGGCGAGGCTTAGCCATTGCACTTTGGCCTAGCTGACCCTTGCGATTACCCCAAATGTGGGTAACTCGGCCGTACAATTTCTGTTAGTGGGGTCTGCGTTCGCGCTAACCCCGTATTATTCTTAATCAATCGCTTGTTCTCTCTGGTCAGTTTGCTTCCTGCTGCTCTTCGCGCTTTCTCTCCCAGACAGGCGTAATTGCCGACCCGGGGAGCGTCGCATCGCCATAGCAATGTGTCTGCAACGCATAGCTACGTATCTGATTGAATGTATATCAGAAAAATATTATTGCCATGCACCTGGTGACGTCATATATTCGTAAATATAATTTGAATTAGAACACAACAAAGCTGTCATGGCTATAGTGCCGGGGGAGTCGAATGACGACTGCTACTCGATCGTTTTGGTCCTCGGAAAAACGTTTCGCGCTGCACTGAGCCCCCAGCAAACAGAAGTTGTACAGGTGAGGCTCTGGTTGGCCTAAATATATGTTTAGGCATCGCTTCTCGGCTCTTTAGAGCTAAGATCAAGTGTAGTATCTGTTCTTCTCAGTTTAATACCTGGGACGCAAGCGATTCGCTTGCATGTCTTTGTATTAACCTGATTTTTGGACAGGGGGTATGGTGCCGAGGCTTGCCTCGCCCTGCCCACGGGTTGTCCTGGTATTGCACTACCTCCAGGCACGGCCCACATTCCCACTTTGGTGGGAAAATCAAGCAATTCATCCCAGTTCTTCGTCGTATATTGTTGTAAATCCTCTTTTCTCACCTCGTAGCCAACATTTTCATGCGCTAAAACCGTCGCAAGCCTGCTGTTCTAATTACTACGTACCGTACCACCCGCCGATTGGGAAACAATCGGGCGTAGAGAAAACGTCCGATTACGTCGGCGTTTTCACAACAAACGCTAAAAAAGTATAGATGAAGAGGGTCGATCTTGAAGTTAACCAAATCATACTTACCTGACGGGGGCCTTCACCGTGATCAGGCCGGCGGTGGGCCCAAGGCGAGGCTTAGCCATTGCACTTTGGCCTAGCTGACCCTTGCGATTACCCCAAATGTGGGTAACTCGGCCGTACAATTTCTGTTAGTGGGGTCTGCGTTCGCGCTAACCCCGTATTATTCTTAATCAATCGCTTGTTCTCTCTGGTCAGTTTGCTTCCTGCTGCTCTTCGCGCTTTCTCTCCCAGACAGGCGTAATTGCCGACCCGGGGAGCGTCGCATCGCCATAGCAATGTGTCTGCAACGCATAGCTACGTAT
This sequence comes from Phallusia mammillata, assembly GCF_965637545.1. Classification (NCBI taxonomy): domain Eukaryota; kingdom Metazoa; phylum Chordata; class Ascidiacea; order Phlebobranchia; family Ascidiidae; genus Phallusia; species Phallusia mammillata. The sequence continues at coordinate 27,197 of NW_027648859.1, forward strand.
CTGATTGAATGTATATCAGAAAAATATTATTGCCATGCACCTGGTGACGTCATATATTCGTAAATATAATTTGAATTAGAACACAACAAAGCTGTCATGGCTATAGTGCCGGGGGAGTCGAATGACGACTGCTACTCGATCGTTTTGGTCCTCGGAAAAACGTTTCGCGCTGCACTGAGCCCCCAGCAAACAGAAGTTGTACAGGTGAGGCTCTGGTTGGCCTAAATATATGTTTAGGCATCGCTTCTCGGCTCTTTAGAGCTAAGATCAAGTGTAGTATCTGTTCTTCTCAGTTTAATACCTGGGACGCAAGCGATTCGCTTGCATGTCTTTGTATTAACCTGATTTTTGGACAGGGGGTATGGTGCCGAGGCTTGCCTCGCCCTGCCCACAGGTTGTCCTGGTATTGCACTACCTCCAGGCACGGCCCACATTCCCACTTTGGTGGGAAAATCAAGCAATTCATCCCAGTTCTTCGTCGTATATTGTTGTAAATCCTCTTTTCTCACCTCGTAGCCAACATTTTCATGCGCTAAAACCGTCGCAAGCCTGCTGTTCTAATTACTACGTACCGTACCACCCGCCGATTGGGAAACAATCGGGCGTAGAGAAAACGTCCGATTACGTCGGCGTTTTCACAACAAACGCTAAAAAAGTATAGATGAAGAGGGTCGATCTTGAAGTTAACCAAATCATACTTACCTGACGGGGGCCTTCACCGTGATCAGGCCGGCGGTGGGCCCAAGGCGAGGCTTAGCCATTGCACTTTGGCCTAGCTGACCCTTGCGATTACCCCAAATGTGGGTAACTCGGCCGTACAATTTCTGTTAGTGGGGTCTGCGTTCGCGCTAACCCCGTATTATTCTTAATCAATCGCTTGTTCTCTCTGGTCAGTTTGCTTCCTGCTGCTCTTCGCGCTTTCTCTCCCAGACAGGCGTAATTGCCGACCCGGGGAGCGTCGCATCGCCATAGCAATGTGTCTGCAACGCATAGCTACGTATCTGATTGAATGTATATCAGAAAAATATTATTGCCATGCACCTGGTGACGTCATATATTCGTAAATATAATTTGAATTAGAACACAACAAAGCTGTCATGGCTATAGTGCCGGGGGAGTCGAATGACGACTGCTACTCGATCGTTTTGGTCCTCGGAAAAACGTTTCGCGCTGCACTGAGCCCCCAGCAAACAGAAGTTGTACAGGTGAGGCTCTGGTTGGCCTAAATATATGTTTAGGCATCGCTTCTCGGCTCTTTAGAGCTAAGATCAAGTGTAGTATCTGTTCTTCTCAGTTTAATACCTGGGACGCAAGCGATTCGCTTGCATGTCTTTGTATTAACCTGATTTTTGGACAGGGGGTATGGTGCCGAGGCTTGCCTCGCCCTGCCCACGGGTTGTCCTGGTATTGCACTACCTCCAGGCACGGCCCACATTCCCACTTTGGTGGGAAAATCAAGCAATTCATCCCAGTTCTTCGTCGTATATTGTTGTAAATCCTCTTTTCTCACCTCGTAGCCAACATTTTCATGCGCTAAAACCGTCGCAAGCCTGCTGTTCTAATTACTACGTACCGTACCACCCGCCGATTGGGAAACAATCGGGCGTAGAGAAAACGTCCGATTACGTCGGCGTTTTCACAACAAACGCTAAAAAAGTATAGATGAAGAGGGTCGATCTTGAAGTTAACCAAATCATACTTACCTGACGGGGGCCTTCACCGTGATCAGGCCGGCGGTGGGCCCAAGGCGAGGCTTAGCCATTGCACTTTGGCCTAGCTGACCCTTGCGATTACCCCAAATGTGGGTAACTCGGCCGTACAATTTCTGTTAGTGGGGTCTGCGTTCGCGCTAACCCCGTATTATTCTTAATCAATCGCTTGTTCTCTCTGGTCAGTTTGCTTCCTGCTGCTCTTCGCGCTTTCTCTCCCAGACAGGCGTAATTGCCGACCCGGGGAGCGTCGCATCGCCATAGCAATGTGTCTGCAACGCATAGCTACGTATCTGATTGAATGTATATCAGAAAAATATTATTGCCATGCACCTGGTGACGTCATATATTCGTAAATATAATTTGAATTAGAACACAACAAAGCTGTCATGGCTATAGTGCCGGGGGAGTCGAATGACGACTGCTACTCGATCGTTTTGGTCCTCGGAAAAACGTTTCGCGCTGCACTGAGCCCCCAGCAAACAGAAGTTGTACAGGTGAGGCTCTGGTTGGCCTAAATATATGTTTAGGCATCGCTTCTCGGCTCTTTAGAGCTAAGATCAAGTGTAGTATCTGTTCTTCTCAGTTTAATACCTGGGACGCAAGCGATTCGCTTGCATGTCTTTGTATTAACCTGATTTTTGGACAGGGGGTATGGTGCCGAGGCTTGCCTCGCCCTGCCCACGGGTTGTCCTGGTATTGCACTACCTCCAGGCACGGCCCACATTCCCACTTTGGTGGGAAAATCAAGCAATTCATCCCAGTTCTTCGTCGTATATTGTTGTAAATCCTCTTTTCTCACCTCGTAGCCAACATTTTCATGCGCTAAAACCGTCGCAAGCCTGCTGTTCTAATTACTACGTACCGTACCACCCGCCGATTGGGAAACAATCGGGCGTAGAGAAAACGTCCGATTACGTCGGCGTTTTCACAACAAACGCTAAAAAAGTATAGATGAAGAGGGTCGATCTTGAAGTTAACCAAATCATACTTACCTGACGGGGGCCTTCACCGTGATCAGGCCGGCGGTGGGCCCAAGGCGAGGCTTAGCCATTGCACTTTGGCCTAGCTGACCCTTGCGATTACCCCAAATGTGGGTAACTCGGCCGTACAATTTCTGTTAGTGGGGTCTGCGTTCGCGCTAACCCCGTATTATTCTTAATCAATCGCTTGTTCTCTCTGGTCAGTTTGCTTCCTGCTGCTCTTCGCGCTTTCTCTCCCAGACAGGCGTAATTGCCGACCCGGGGAGCGTCGCATCGCCATAGCAATGTGTCTGCAACGCATAGCTACGTATCTGATTGAATGTATATCAGAAAAATATTATTGCCATGCACCTGGTGACGTCATATATTCGTAAATATAATTTGAATTAGAACACAACAAAGCTGTCATGGCTATAGTGCCGGGGGAGTCGAATGACGACTGCTACTCGATCGTTTTGGTCCTCGGAAAAACGTTTCGCGCTGCACTGAGCCCCCAGCAAACAGAAGTTGTACAGGTGAGGCTCTGGTTGGCCTAAATATATGTTTAGGCATCGCTTCTCGGCTCTTTAGAGCTAAGATCAAGTGTAGTATCTGTTCTTCTCAGTTTAATACCTGGGACGCAAGCGATTCGCTTGCATGTCTTTGTATTAACCTGATTTTTGGACAGGGGGTATGGTGCCGAGGCTTGCCTCGCCCTGCCCACGGGTTGTCCTGGTATTGCACTACCTCCAGGCACGGCCCACATTCCCACTTTGGTGGGAAAATCAAGCAATTCATCCCAGTTCTTCGTCGTATATTGTTGTAAATCCTCTTTTCTCACCTCGTAGCCAACATTTTCATGCGCTAAAACCGTCGCAAGCCTGCTGTTCTAATTACTACGTACCGTACCACCCGCCGATTGGGAAACAATCGGGCGTAGAGAAAACGTCCGATTACGTCGGCGTTTTCACAACAAACGCTAAAAAAGTATAGATGAAGAGGGTCGATCTTGAAGTTAACCAAATCATACTTACCTGACGGGGGCCTTCACCGTGATCAGGCCGGCGGTGGGCCCAAGGCGAGGCTTAGCCATTGCACTTTGGCCTAGCTGACCCTTGCGATTACCCCAAATGTGGGTAACTCGGCCGTACAATTTCTGTTAGTGGGGTCTGCGTTCGCGCTAACCCCGTATTATTCTTAATCAATCGCTTGTTCTCTCTGGTCAGTTTGCTTCCTGCTGCTCTTCGCGCTTTCTCTCCCAGACAGGCGTAATTGCCGACCCGGGGAGCGTCGCATCGCCATAGCAATGTGTCTGCAACGCATAGCTACGTATCTGATTGAATGTATATCAGAAAAATATTATTGCCATGCACCTGGTGACGTCATATATTCGTAAATATAATTTGAATTAGAACACAACAAAGCTGTCATGGCTATAGTGCCGGGGGAGTCGAATGACGACTGCTACTCGATCGTTTTGGTCCTCGGAAAAACGTTTCGCGCTGCACTGAGCCCCCAGCAAACAGAAGTTGTACAGGTGAGGCTCTGGTTGGCCTAAATATATGTTTAGGCATCGCTTCTCGGCTCTTTAGAGCTAAGATCAAGTGTAGTATCTGTTCTTCTCAGTTTAATACCTGGGACGCAAGCGATTCGCTTGCATGTCTTTGTATTAACCTGATTTTTGGACAGGGGGTATGGTGCCGAGGCTTGCCTCGCCCTGCCCACGGGTTGTCCTGGTATTGCACTACCTCCAGGCACGGCCCACATTCCCACTTTGGTGGGAAAATCAAGCAATTCATCCCAGTTCTTCGTCGTATATTGTTGTAAATCCTCTTTTCTCACCTCGTAGCCAACATTTTCATGCGCTAAAACCGTCGCAAGCCTGCTGTTCTAATTACTACGTACCGTACCACCCGCCGATTGGGAAACAATCGGGCGTAGAGAAAACGTCCGATTACGTCGGCGTTTTCACAACAAACGCTAAAAAAGTATAGATGAAGAGGGTCGATCTTGAAGTTAACCAAATCATACTTACCTGACGGGGGCCTTCACCGTGATCAGGCCGGCGGTGGGCCCAAGGCGAGGCTTAGCCATTGCACTTTGGCCTAGCTGACCCTTGCGATTACCCCAAATGTGGGTAACTCGGCCGTACAATTTCTGTTAGTGGGGTCTGCGTTCGCGCTAACCCCGTATTATTCTTAATCAATCGCTTGTTCTCTCTGGTCAGTTTGCTTCCTGCTGCTCTTCGCGCTTTCTCTCCCAGACAGGCGTAATTGCCGACCCGGGGAGCGTCGCATCGCCATAGCAATGTGTCTGCAACGCATAGCTACGTATCTGATTGAATGTATATCAGAAAAATATTATTGCCATGCACCTGGTGACGTCATATATTCGTAAATATAATTTGAATTAGAACACAACAAAGCTGTCATGGCTATAGTGCCGGGGGAGTCGAATGACGACTGCTACTCGATCGTTTTGGTCCTCGGAAAAACGTTTCGCGCTGCACTGAGCCCCCAGCAAACAGAAGTTGTACAGGTGAGGCTCTGGTTGGCCTAAATATATGTTTAGGCATCGCTTCTCGGCTCTTTAGAGCTAAGATCAAGTGTAGTATCTGTTCTTCTCAGTTTAATACCTGGGACGCAAGCGATTCGCTTGCATGTCTTTGTATTAACCTGATTTTTGGACAGGGGGTATGGTGCCGAGGCTTGCCTCGCCCTGCCCACGGGTTGTCCTGGTATTGCACTACCTCCAGGCACGGCCCACATTCCCACTTTGGTGGGAAAATCAAGCAATTCATCCCAGTTCTTCGTCGTATATTGTTGTAAATCCTCTTTTCTCACCTCGTAGCCAACATTTTCATGCGCTAAAACCGTCGCAAGCCTGCTGTTCTAATTACTACGTACCGTACCACCCGCCGATTGGGAAACAATCGGGCGTAGAGAAAACGTCCGATTACGTCGGCGTTTTCACAACAAACGCTAAAAAAGTATAGATGAAGAGGGTCGATCTTGAAGTTAACCAAATCATACTTACCTGACGGGGGCCTTCACCGTGATCAGGCCGGCGGTGGGCCCAAGGCGAGGCTTAGCCATTGCACTTTGGCCTAGCTGACCCTTGCGATTACCCCAAATGTGGGTAACTCGGCCGTACAATTTCTGTTAGTGGGGTCTGCGTTCGCGCTAACCCCGTATTATTCTTAATCAATCGCTTGTTCTCTCTGGTCAGTTTGCTTCCTGCTGCTCTTCGCGCTTTCTCTCCCAGACAGGCGTAATTGCCGACCCGGGGAGCGTCGCATCGCCATAGCAATGTGTCTGCAACGCATAGCTACGTATCTGATTGAATGTATATCAGAAAAATATTATTGCCATGCACCTGGTGACGTCATATATTCGTAAATATAATTTGAATTAGAACACAACAAAGCTGTCATGGCTATAGTGCCGGGGGAGTCGAATGACGACTGCTACTCGATCGTTTTGGTCCTCGGAAAAACGTTTCGCGCTGCACTGAGCCCCCAGCAAACAGAAGTTGTACAGGTGAGGCTCTGGTTGGCCTAAATATATGTTTAGGCATCGCTTCTCGGCTCTTTAGAGCTAAGATCAAGTGTAGTATCTGTTCTTCTCAGTTTAATACCTGGGACGCAAGCGATTCGCTTGCATGTCTTTGTATTAACCTGATTTTTGGACAGGGGGTATGGTGCCGAGGCTTGCCTCGCCCTGCCCACGGGTTGTCCTGGTATTGCACTACCTCCAGGCACGGCCCACATTCCCACTTTGGTGGGAAAATCAAGCAATTCATCCCAGTTCTTCGTCGTATATTGTTGTAAATCCTCTTTTCTCACCTCGTAGCCAACATTTTCATGCGCTAAAACCGTCGCAAGCCTGCTGTTCTAATTACTACGTACCGTACCACCCGCCGATTGGGAAACAATCGGGCGTAGAGAAAACGTCCGATTACGTCGGCGTTTTCACAACAAACGCTAAAAAAGTATAGATGAAGAGGGTCGATCTTGAAGTTAACCAAATCATACTTACCTGACGGGGGCCTTCACCGTGATCAGGCCGGCGGTGGGCCCAAGGCGAGGCTTAGCCATTGCACTTTGGCCTAGCTGACCCTTGCGATTACCCCAAATGTGGGTAACTCGGCCGTACAATTTCTGTTAGTGGGGTCTGCGTTCGCGCTAACCCCGTATTATTCTTAATCAATCGCTTGTTCTCTCTGGTCAGTTTGCTTCCTGCTGCTCTTCGCGCTTTCTCTCCCAGACAGGCGTAATTGCCGACCCGGGGAGCGTCGCATCGCCATAGCAATGTGTCTGCAACGCATAGCTACGTATCTGATTGAATGTATATCAGAAAAATATTATTGCCATGCACCTGGTGACGTCATATATTCGTAAATATAATTTGAATTAGAACACAACAAAGCTGTCATGGCTATAGTGCCGGGGGAGTCGAATGACGACTGCTACTCGATCGTTTTGGTCCTCGGAAAAACGTTTCGCGCTGCACTGAGCCCCCAGCAAACAGAAGTTGTACAGGTGAGGCTCTGGTTGGCCTAAATATATGTTTAGGCATCGCTTCTCGGCTCTTTAGAGCTAAGATCAAGTGTAGTATCTGTTCTTCTCAGTTTAATACCTGGGACGCAAGCGATTCGCTTGCATGTCTTTGTATTAACCTGATTTTTGGACAGGGGGTATGGTGCCGAGGCTTGCCTCGCCCTGCCCACGGGTTGTCCTGGTATTGCACTACCTCCAGGCACGGCCCACATTCCCACTTTGGTGGGAAAATCAAGCAATTCATCCCAGTTCTTCGTCGTATATTGTTGTAAATCCTCTTTTCTCACCTCGTAGCCAACATTTTCATGCGCTAAAACCGTCGCAAGCCTGCTGTTCTAATTACTACGTACCGTACCACCCGCCGATTGGGAAACAATCGGGCGTAGAGAAAACGTCCGATTACGTCGGCGTTTTCACAACAAACGCTAAAAAAGTATAGATGAAGAGGGTCGATCTTGAAGTTAACCAAATCATACTTACCTGACGGGGGCCTTCACCGTGATCAGGCCGGCGGTGGGCCCAAGGCGAGGCTTAGCCATTGCACTTTGGCCTAGCTGACCCTTGCGATTACCCCAAATGTGGGTAACTCGGCCGTACAATTTCTGTTAGTGGGGTCTGCGTTCGCGCTAACCCCGTATTATTCTTAATCAATCGCTTGTTCTCTCTGGTCAGTTTGCTTCCTGCTGCTCTTCGCGCTTTCTCTCCCAGACAGGCGTAATTGCCGACCCGGGGAGCGTCGCATCGCCATAGCAATGTGTCTGCAACGCATAGCTACGTATCTGATTGAATGTATATCAGAAAAATATTATTGCCATGCACCTGGTGACGTCATATATTCGTAAATATAATTTGAATTAGAACACAACAAAGCTGTCATGGCTATAGTGCCGGGGGAGTCGAATGACGACTGCTACTCGATCGTTTTGGTCCTCGGAAAAACGTTTCGCGCTGCACTGAGCCCCCAGCAAACAGAAGTTGTACAGGTGAGGCTCTGGTTGGCCTAAATATATGTTTAGGCATCGCTTCTCGGCTCTTTAGAGCTAAGATCAAGTGTAGTATCTGTTCTTCTCAGTTTAATACCTGGGACGCAAGCGATTCGCTTGCATGTCTTTGTATTAACCTGATTTTTGGACAGGGGGTATGGTGCCGAGGCTTGCCTCGCCCTGCCCACGGGTTGTCCTGGTATTGCAC
>NW_027648860.1:0-35496 GCF_965637545.1 Phallusia mammillata
TGGATAAATACGCGATTAATGTATCGATTCAGGAATCCGGCCCGCCAAGTACTTCATTTTCCCATATCAGGCCCGCCGACTGGAGAAGTTGCCCGCCCCTGCCGTAAATCCACACAAACATGCATATGGGGACCCATTCGTTTTTTTTTACAAAAACAATCCTATGTGTAGATCAAATGATGTGTATAGTAAATTGGTGAATATGATATAGAATATATAAAATAGAAGTATATTAGAAAGCCACCTTTCTAGTTATGTAATGTATTTTTAAGGTTTGGTATCCACCCTGTGGCAGGAAGAATGCCAGGCCAACTAAATGTACTTTTAGCTGAAGCCGGAGTTCCTTATGATGTGGTACTGGAAATGGATGAAATTAATGATGATTTTCCAGGTAAGACAGTGATTTTCAAAAATCTGTAGATGCAACTATGCTCTTGGATTGAAAAGCCTAATAAACACCAAATTTTTAGAGACTGATTTGGTTCTGGTAATTGGAGCAAATGACACTGTCAATTCTGCAGCTCAAGAAGATCCAAACTCTATTATTGCTGGAATGCCAGTGTTGGAAGTATGGAAATCAAAACAGGTACAGTAATAGGTTGGAAAAGTTATATTTGGAGTGGTTCACTGACAACTACCTATTACTTTCTAATTTACTTGGTTAAGAGTGCCGATATTATGGTAACATCAAAATCTTGTGGGTTTTGTTCTAAACACCTTGGATGCTCAGTTTATTAGCATCAGCTGGTGGGGAAACAAGTGGGCCGGTTGCGGTTAAGTATTTTAGAACGTTTGACCACAGAACCTCTGCTAGTCCCCTAAAATGGGGTCAAATATTTTAATAATCGTCGAATTGTGACCCTTGACAGACATCTGTAATTTCGGCGGGATGTTGTAACCTTGATACGATCGCTATATCATGTTAAAAACGCCCAAGACTACAGGCCAACTTAACACTTACATAATCATTTGTCTGTCAGGTGGTTGTGATGAAACGTTCTCTGGGCGTTGGATACGCAGCAGTGGACAATCCCGTATTTTACAAACCGAACACATCTATGCTGTTAGGTGACGCGAAGAAGACATGTGATGCATTGCACAGCGGCCTACAATCGTGATGGCGTACAAAATTTAGCCCTCTTTTATTGTTTTAGCGTGTGCCTTTTCTATCAACTCTTGTGTGAGCTAAAGTAATGGTTTTGAAATACTGTATGAAACAAGTAGTAAATATTTGTACTGTGTTTTATTTGATCCGCCTATTAGGAATGCAATTGTGCGTCGATTTCGAACTTTGTGCCAAGATTCTTTACCTTATACGTGAAACTTTAGCCATCTATGATGTAAACCCAACAAACGTGTGGTGTGCTGGTGAATACTTCATCATCGTGTGTTTTTATTGTGTAATCACATCGTGCTGTGATGCCAATTTTAGACCAATTGTTGATGAAATAAAACGAAATGAATAACATTATACAACCGTTTATGTCGTAATTGTGCAGGAAAAAGAAGTTAATGTTTGTTTTACCCAGTGTGTAGGTTGTGGTCACCAAAAATCGTTTGTTGGTATGTTGTACTTCCGGTCCGGTTCCTTCCACTACACATATGAGATAACACTGGCATGGAGGAAAAAACGCGCGATGGTTTTACAGAAACTGTCATCACGGTGTCTTGCACGTCACGAGTCCAAGTAGGGAAAGTCCCAAAGATCAAAGGTGGTTGCGTTTGCCATTCGGGTGGCTGACCCTCATCTGTTTCACTGTCAGAATCGGAACATAAATCCACAACTTCGACGACTGCCGAATTCTGTAACAGTTTAAATTGCATGGTTTACCACTTAAAAAACCTGTTTGGGTATAGGTTACACATTTTTCTCTACCCGGCCGTGGTTAATGCTGAACACTGATTCAATAGTAGGAAGAACTGGAGATTGAAATTTTGGCAGGAGCCACATGTCCTGAGTTGTTGATTTAGACTGTGTGATTTCTGTAAACAAATGGTATTTTCCTACGCTTTACGGTTAAAACTTTGCGTTTAAGCAAACAAGAATCATCAATAAAGTGCTTTACATACCCTTTTCGGCCAACAAATTTAAACCAACATCAGCTATGGTATCGCTTATTGATCCTGCATGTGATGTTTTCTGGCAGTCGCTTGATGTGAAAATGGAGGAAAATAAATGATAAACATCTGTTGGCGATTCCTCAGAAATAAAGCTGTTCTCGTCTGTATCCGTTTCAGACATTTGCGAACACCAGGAATCGAGCGAAGGTGGACCAAATGATTGCGGACTGTCCAAACTTCTTGCTTCCCTCCCCCCTTCCTTAAAATTGCATCTTTCTTGGCCAATGTTAGTTGATGCATAGTTTTCAAGCTTAAACGGCATGCCTTTTACTTCGCAGTCAGTTTTTTTGACAAGGCCAAGGTATGAATAAAGATCTTGTTTAGAATAAATATCTGACCCATGGGTTTTCTCCTGGCTCACCTAAAAAGCAACACAATAAACTGTTTTACCTTTCCTTTGTTTTGAAAAAGACCGCTCCGTAAAAAAATCAGACGAATCTATCATCAGATATTGTTTTTAGAATCAATATCCACGCTAACCAACAAATTTGTATGATTAGTTCACTTTGGTCATTAGCGTTTTTGTATTTGCCGCATATGCAACTGTCATGCTTGCCATTTTGTGTAATAGCATGACTTGCAGTGTAGCGACTATCAAACCGACCAGCCGCTACTAATTTTTTTCCTTTACTTCCTTGCGTTCAGACGACAACATTGCAACTATCGGAAATTCCTAGCTATATTGGACGCGTATGGTTTACGAGTTTTTTGCACCACCAACAAATACATTAAATATGGGTATTTAGGGTCAAACGTGTAAATGTGTCAAATGCAAAACTTTGATGTAAAATTTCTAAAACAGGCCAATATGAGTTTAAAAAAGGATTAAACGGATTAAAAAAGTATGGGTGTTTTTAAACACATTTAAAACGCGTTGTAGTGGTGTGTTCTAAAAGTATGTTGGACAATCACATACTGCCGAAATCTTTGGAACAGTGCAATCTCCTCGAAGTTAATCATTGGGCAAATAATATTCCAAAATTGCTGGATGCAGATTTCCAGGCATAAGAACTTTTAGAAGACATGGCAGAAACATCATTTTACCCTAGACTATGGGCGTACCTGTTACGAAGGCCTATTTGCACCCATAACTTGCAGGCTATATACGTTTAGTTAACTTACCAAGGCAACTGTTTTAAGTTTAGTTTGTTGAAACTGATATTCGTTTGTAAAAGTATGCAATGCACATGCCCCGCTTTCATTGTGCTTCTTACTCTGCAATCTAAAAACAACGTGTTATCACTTTCCATATTCAATTGATAATACGTAGTGAGACCGTGATCAATACCGCAGCTTTGTAGTTTCTTTTTTCCTATTCAAAGTACGCGTACTAGCCCATGTTGAAATTTTAAAAAAGTTGGGTCGCTTGCGGTTTCTGCAAAATCCTTGTTTCCCAACATCTGCAAAAACGAACTAAGCGTCTTATCTCTTAAGATGTGTATCTGAATGTTTTACCTGCAACCTTTATTTCGCCACTGTTACAAGATTTAGACGACAGGATTTTCCACACCCCATGTTCATCACACCTTATAAAATTTGGGCTATTTGACAGCCGAAAGTTAATACATTGGGTAAACGTCTTCAGGGTTTTAAAATAGGGAAACCTGTGGGCAAATGTAAGGTACACTAAGTGTTATTCCAACAAACCTGAAACACTATTACTTGTTAGATATCCAAGCTGTAATTTCTCGCAGATGTAATTGGTCACACTCCAACTGCGAAAACGCCTCTTCAATCAAAGATTGGTAACTTCTTTGTGGTCTTAATATTGGCTCGTCTTTAGCGTTCTCCAATCGACCGCTATTAAATGTTTTCAATTTAAAAACTAGCTTCAAACTACCTTCTTTAGGACGAACGGCTTCCACGATTCGTTGGCTGCAAAGGTCATCTGTAAGTTTAATTGTTTTTTTAATTCTTTTCGTACTATTATACGCCAAATTCTGATCTCTTATGCTTTGCAGTGACATCGATAAGTTCAACCAACAAACTGCTGTTATCAGATAATAGCTTCTTTTTTTTCACGAGGTTCGAACCCAGAACACTCCCGGGGACGAATCTCGATCAAGGTTCTTTTTTAAGTCGGTATGTTGGTCAAGCGCGCCAGACCATTCGGCCAAGTTCCTGCCCCATCAGATAATAGCTTAACCCAGCGGTTCTCAAACTGTGCGTCGCGACGCCCTGGTGCGTCGTTTCAATTTTCCAAAGGCGTCGCAGTATATTTCCGTTTCGTAACTTTTAGTTATTGTATCAATAAACACAACTTTAATTATAAGTTTCTTAATTAACTTTTATTTGCTGGTGCGTCGCAAGTCCAGAAAACTTTTCCAGAGGCGTCGCAACAAAAAAGTTTGAGAACCACTGGCTGAACCGAAACAGACAACAACCGCGATATAAAAAAACAACGCCACAAACATCATTTTAAGCAGCCCCTGTCACACCGGGTATATTTTGCTCCGAAAAAAAAACATGAACATCATAAGAATGCCAACACCCCCAAAGCACAGTGAAGATGGATAAAAGCACATGAAAGATGGTGTAGCACTTTGCATTTCACTACCACACAATAAAAAAAATTAATATAATGAAAAATGTGCATCATGAGGCTTTATATTACGTAACAATGCTGGGACAACTTGTTGTCAAACGACACCTTTAATCAGTGGCGGGATTCAAATTTTTTGTCAGCCGATTTTATCACAAAAGTCATATGTTCTGTTACAAAAAGTCCATTGACAGTAACCAGTAATGCTAACCGGTTCGCTGATCTCATAAAATTTCGTGAGAAGGTTCTGTAGAACCGGTGCGAACCGGCTGAATCCCACCACTGCCTTTAAATCAAAAGTGTCCGATGTTCAGCGTTACTCAAACGTGTTTTTCTACGATTTTCATTCCAACCTGAACAGTTGACGTCACAAACAGTAAATATTATCTCTAATATGCTATGTGATTTAATAGAACTGCATGTTTTTAGGATTGCGCAAAAGAAAAAAACTTGTTTGTATACCTTCTAATATCATCTTTGATGATCTAATGGTGATGGCAGGGACTTCACAATTTGGAGGCAAAGTCTGTTATTGGACTTGGTTACACATCTATTAAGCAATTTATGTTTATTTTAAATAAATATAAGACTAAAACTAATCAAAAACACTAAAAACGCGCACGTGTCAATTTTGTGTGTGCCAAATTTCACGCAACTTGAATCACTTACACTTACTTGTTTATTTCAAGCGACAGTAGCCTTTTCACACGTCAAAAGTTCCTCAAAACGTTTTGATAAATTCCTTCTATATTATTTTCGATAAAACACACTCAATATTTGTTGTTCTACAACATTACCAACTTTCATCATCTACGCGTTTAAATGAAACAGCGAGTGCAAAGATTTTCTTACCCCTAGTTGCTGCTGTACAATATATTTTTCTTTCATTATCACCATCAAAAATATTTGGACTTTCAAGTTAAACCACAATATGATGTGTTCTGCAAAGCATTATTTTGTATCAAAGGACATTGTTTCAAGTTCTCAAACAATGGGTATACAAAGCATCTTAGAGCCAAAATGTTTTGACGCAAATCGACTTTCCAAACAGAAATGACACTGCATGGCAGCCCAATAAAAAGGTTTAATACAACTAGTGACATAAATCAGTTTTATTCGTTTTTGTGCCGACGTCCAACGTATTTTTAAACTTTGTGTATTCTGTGCAAGGTACGCACCGTTTTTACATGCCATAGTTACACAAAATTCTTGTAGAATTCGTAACACTGGTCTTGTTGATTGGTAACATTGGTAACACTGAGCATCCGAGCATACTAACATTGCTGTCACAAATCAGGCTCACTGGAGTGGAGCACACAATCAAGTATAGATGCAACCGTTAACAAGACGTTTATTATGGTTTTGGATTTGTCAATAAAACTTTACTAACGCAAAAACGTTGGAGGTGAGTTTCCATGGCACCCCACAATAATTTTAGGTTTCCTAATTAGGCACAGTTCGACAGAATTAAAACTATATTGCATCGCTTGTTTTCATGATTTAATGGTACCGAAAACGCAGACTACATTATCAGTTTGGTGCTAAATTGTTGTTAACCAGCTTTCTAAGGGTCTTTGAGGTCTGATAAATTAACGATGAGCAAGTTTTGTTTCGAGTGTGGTTACTTAAGGCAGGGATGTCAAACTCGTGGGGGTTCGGGGGCCACATTGCAGTTGGAAAATTATGCGCATGTGATTTTTAATCTATTTTTTACACTCATACTTAACGCCTATTTTTAGTTAGAGCACTGGTTCTCAATCTTATACGGATCGCGTACTCTGACAACTTTATCTGTCGCTGCGTACCACCTAAACCAGTGGTTCCCAGTCATTTTTTAGTCGCATACCCTTTTTATAAATTGTGTAGGTATGCAGACTCCAACTGGATTTACCGCAGGTCTTTGATACTAAACATATTTCCCTTTATGGACCTCCTGAACCATCTCACGGACGCCTTGGGAGTCCGCGAACCCCAGGTTGGGAACCACTGACAGAAACCCTGTTTGAATAAATAGACCAAGATATAGGCCTACTTTCTTGACCTGGCTAGCATATTTAGCAATTTCAAAACAACGTCTAAAGCACGATCAATTGGGTCAGTTGAGTTGCGATTTTAAAGCAGCCTTAAATTATGTGTAGCAGAAAGCTACTCGCGTAGTAGCCTACCACCTAAAAAGTTCCGCCATACCACCAGTGCTGCGCGTAGGTTACAGTTAGAAGAACGTTTTTACTATCGTTTCCATTCATAACGTATGAGTTATTATTCATAAATTCAATTTCTGTAAATGACTGTTTTAAATAAAAACTTTCACTTTGAAAGGTTAGAAAAATACATTATATTTAGATAAAAATCTTACAAAATACTACAAGTGCTTGTGGGCCGCATTAGACACCCCTGACTTCATTA
This sequence comes from Phallusia mammillata, assembly GCF_965637545.1. NCBI lineage: Eukaryota > Metazoa > Chordata > Ascidiacea > Phlebobranchia > Ascidiidae > Phallusia > Phallusia mammillata. Next base: position 7,070 of record NW_027648860.1, read on the forward strand.
GTTTTTTGGTGTTATAAGACGCAGCAGCCGCAGTTAAGTAGCCTGTATAAGTCATGTTAAGTAGCCTATATTGTTGGGTTATTGATGAAGCTACATGTAAATTTAAATAACTCGCTCAAAGTAATATTTAAACATACGGGAACTTGGCCGAATGGCCTGGCGCGCCTGACCCATGTACACCTGATCGGAATTCGTCCCCGGGAGTATCATGGGTTCGAACCCCGAAGGACAATTTTCAGTTCTCGGACTGCCGACTGATTGTCGAAAAATACAATAAAAAAACCGCAGGCAACGTGTTGCAGGCTTTTTTGGCGGTTTTCCCAGGCTTAATTTGGGTGTTTAATAACATACTTTTACAGGGGTTGCGGGGACCACAAGTTGCCGACCCCTGCGGTGGGTTTTGATTTACACCAGTATCTAACTAGTGCAGCGTGAAGTAACTAATATTTTTGGTAGATTAAGGTGAATGTGATGGACGAGGATGACGTTTTTTCAACAAACATGAAAGTTAAAATATTTATTCCTGGAACGAAATTTGGTAGTTTCAACGCAAAAGTGTCGCACTCAACAGCTTAGTCATAAATCTAATATAAAATTCCTGAATCATCCTCGTATTCTCTTTGTAATCTTGACAGTATTTGGTATAGCCTAGGCCTAGGCCTACGCAGTCTTCATTTTTTCTGTGGCTTAATTAGTTACAATTAAGGCACAATAAAGTGACGATAGCCTATTACAAAAACATCGGATCGTTCCGATAATAAAATTATTTTCCTTTAACACTTTTAAATCTGTTTCTGGGGTGTGAACAAAATTTATCATACAGCCTAGCTAAGTTTACGTTTTGTGTAAATGTTTTGTTTTATTTTTTGTGTTACTAAAGCATAAATAAACAATTCAGGTATACCTTTTAAGTAAACAGGGTGCATGAGTTCGTCACAACAACTTTAAGGGTTCACCAAACCAAAAACGGTTGAAGAGCACTAGCCTACTCAATCAGATTTTTGGATAATGGTGGTGCGCGCGAACACTGGTTGGGAAATCACCGTTCAATTGTTTGTTTCGTTACAGCAAATATATTCTTCTTCTACTGCATGATATTTGAGGTGCACTTATTCAATTTCTCATCATCATCGTTTTTCTGTCCCGCTTAATCCTTAATTGAGGGTCGCGGGGGCAGCAGCTCAAGATTGAGCCTCCACACTTCGCAGCCAGTCACCACTTCCTTCAGTTCATTTAGATCAGTGGTTCCCAACCAGGGCCCATGGCCCCCCAAGGGGCCACGAGCTGTGTTCCGGGGGGCCACGGGCGTAGATTCACAAGAAACACCCACTAAAAGTCATTTTCACTTTAACTTTATTCCCGAATTTAACCGACTACTTCACACACTATTTGTTTATAGAGAGGTTTATCACACTCATTTACTCTATTAGACATGTTTAAGGCCAAAATTAATACCGCATTCCTACGCGAGATTGCTATCTACATTTTAAGGGGGCCACAGGTCCTACATGGTAACTTTAAGGGGGCCACGAGGCCAAAAAGTTACTTTAAGGGGGCCACGGTCCACGAAAGGTTGGGAACCACTGATTTAGATGAAGTCCCAAACGATTCCAAGTTAGACTTTCAACTTGATCGAGCCATCGAGTTCGCGGTCGTCGAGTGGGCCGCTTCCGTTTTGATTTTGCCAACAAAGATTGTTTGGAAAGCCTTTCCTGGCATTTCTGCTAACATGGCCAAACCATCTCAGCTGGGATCTTTCGATTCGGAGAAGTAGAGGATCGACGTTCAGAGATTTGCGGATTTCGGAGCTATAACGTACTTTGTCAAGTAAAGTAACCCCTTCCACCCTACGCAAAAACCTCATTTCAGATGCTTGTACTTGTGATCGCACCTTCTCGGTCTTATTCAATTTCTTCACAATTAAATGTGTTTTGGGGACTTCGCTACATCCGTCAATGAGAATAAGATTTTTTTCATATGAGGGAGTAATTCAGTACGTCAACATTTCTCAAACCATCGCTTCTGTTTTTGTTAGTGCGTGCAGGCCCCACAAGAGGGGGATGCAGCCGGTGCGCCGCACCAGGGCCCATGAGAGTCCAGGGGGTTCATAATTATCCGTTTAAAAATTACAGAGCCAAATATGTATGTAATTTCAAAATTGTTTCAAAACTAAAAAAAATGGGGGGTGTAACGGATGTAACTTCACCAGAAACACCCACTTAAAATCAGTGAGTTATTTTCTTTGCTAATAGGCAGAATTAAGAGTGTGATGCAAATATCTTTATTCCCTAACTCTCTTTGTCCATATTGAGGTTTGTCACGATTTCAGTTTGTTGTTTACTCTGTTCGACTTGTTTAAAGCCAAAATTAATACTGAATTTCAACACGAGTTTGCCATTTACATTTTTGCAGGGGGCCACAGATCTTACATTTTTATTTAAAGGGGGCCACGAGGCCCAAAATATAGCCTACTTTTAGGGGGCCGAAGTCCATGAAAGGTTGAGAACCACTGGTCTAGCGCATGCAGTAAAATACAGGAATTTTCGGTTTTTAAAACTCTGAAGGTTTGACGTTCTTGTCCAAGCTGTTTAATGAGTGTCAATTATCCACTGGCCAACATGCTTTTGTTTGTTCTGATTGACGAATGGACGTATAAAATGCTTGATCATCTGCGCATAAACTATAGTAGTGCAACTTAACAAACTATTCTAGAAATTACTATAGTGTTCAAGGGGGGCCTAGAAATTGACTTGCACCAGCATATTTTTCTTCTCTCGAGGGCCCTGAGTGCATGCAATGGAACTTTGGCTTAGGATATTATGGACCAGGATTGATCGTGTTTTATATTAAATGCACAAATATGTAAAGAACATCTTGCGGAAGAACTGTGGGAGATATATACAAATAAATAAAACGTATACACACTGAAATAGCACACAATCCAAACACGTAGGCACATAGACAAGAGTTTAAAACCTGCTAAACAAAATAGAGAAAACCAAAAAATAAACGATCAATTGCGTGGTACTTACAAATAAACAAGTGCATTTCTCCAAAAGCACGCAAAGAAATGGAACACTAAAACTCCATGTTTCAACGTAAATCCACTTTCCAGTTAAAGCTGGAAGACCATTAGCGCACTTGGCCCAAAGTAACACCAAAAAAAGCCATCAAAAGTCATGGGGCGACCTTTGCAACACTGGATCCGTACCATGTAATATCATGCTACCTTTTACATAAAAACACAATAACAGCGCATGGAGGTCTCAAGCAAACACGTGTAACCCGAAACCTTCGTATTGTTGCGTCACGGCCACCCTAGCAACGAACAGTGACAAGACAAGGCTGTGATGTCATCAGTCATACAACCTTGTGACGTGGGGGGCGTTGTTACGTTTCGGCCAGACACCAGTAGTTGCACAACAACGACTGTTTTTGTCTGTGCAATGCGTCACTCTTTCGTCACCCAATGTATATTTGGAACAAAGACCCATTTGGAGAAAAATCTTAGTGTGGGTGGTTCTTTGTGTAAGTACAAAGTGACATAGGTTATAAGGCCGCTGTTTTGAAATCTTAGTAGAGCACCCAAGATTGTGGATAATATTTGGTTTCACAACAATAACAATGTAGTAGTAATTGCACCCTGACATCCCTCTCATTAATTATGATAAAATGTGCCACTCATTATGTGACAGTTTGTTTACCAAATAAGGTACAGCATTATAAACACATCAAATCCAGACAGTGCAAGTCATGATTTTGAAATTTTTTAACATCATCATCATTACAGTCCCACTCAAGTAATTTGGCTTAAGCATTATTAAGTACCACACTTGCATGTCTCATTGTCACATTACACATTTTCAGACAATATATTGTTACATATTATTGGCAGTTCTAAATTCAAATTAAAAAGAGAGTATTACTACAATTGATTTAGGTATAAACCATGTTTATTGCCAGAAGATGGGCAAACATGAAAACAACAAGCTTTTACACATCCATCTGTTTTTGACATGAGGAGGTATCATCAGAAACAGAAGTATTGGAAGTGTGTACTGTTGTCATTAACACAGGTACGCTTACCGTCCCAGGAATTACAAAAGGTTTGTATATGGAATCGGCTGTTGAAGAAGAAGATATTGAAACCTTTACGTCTGACCTTCCTTTGCTTTTATTTCTAAAAAATTGTAAAGTACTTAACCTTATAAATTCAAATGTTGAAAAAATACATTTTAACAAACACATCAAAAAATGGAAAAAAATAATTTGGAAAAAAAAGAATGCATAAAGTAAATGTAAAGAAGCTAGTTATGTTTCAACTAAAAAAATAGAACTCCAAGGTCATTTACTGTGATAAATATTGTTTTTTGTAAAATTCAAATTTTGAGGTACTTCGAAAAAGGATACATGTACAAGTACAACTACAACATTGTATACATGTTGTGAAATAAACAGTCATATTAGTGAAAACAAAACTAACAAACATACTTGTGAATTTTAACATGCTTTGCTAGATGATCAGATCTAGAAAACTTCTTTTTGCAGACTGGACAGGCATAGGGCTTGATACCTTCGTGTGATCTCTTGTGGCGAGCCAGCTCATCTGATCTTGAAAACTTCCACCCACAACCAGCCCACTGACACACAAATGGTTTTTCCCCCGTGTGCCTCCTATTCATAGAAAATACACATAAACACTTTTTTCAACTGAAAAAAATGTTGATTTTAGGTTCATAGAATCCAAGGTATATATAGTTTTTGCATAACTGCACAATTTTGAACCTAATTTTACAAACCTTTGGGCAACTAACATATATTTGCAAAAGGAAAAAAATCAGGCTCAACTTGTTACCAAAACAATTGAAGTTGTGTGTTTTATTACATCATCGAGAAGTATACATATGCGCAATCATTGCCTACATAAATACAAATCACTACACCTATAACACTAGAATAGTGGTTTTCCTATATATTGCCAGTTTATTTATACTACATCATATTTAATGATGTATCACATATACCATTTACTATATTTATAATGGATATATATTTGGCACCTACATTTTATTGGGTCCCTATCTTTTTCCTGGCACCTTATAACATAATTGTTTCTGCAAGCATAATCTAATGGGTCCCCACACATATGCATATGCGATTTGGTAACAGTAAAAATAGGGCACAATCATTGTTAAACTGAAATAGTGGTTTTCCTATATATTCCATTTTACCGAAACTGTGTCATATTTACGCACCATCCATAATTGTAAGGGATATATATTTGATGGATACATTTAGTATGGTACCAATATTTTTGTGGCCTGTTATAACATAATTGTTTTTTGCAAGCAAAAACCAATGGGTCCCACACACATATATTTTGAATTCGTAACAGGACGAATGGCGCATGCATATGGTAGGTAAGAATTTGGGGTCAATGCAAAGCTCCAGACAACAGAGGTTAGCGTTGATTTTTCACGGTTTCATTTCCGTCAGCGATCATTGTCTTGCGGCATGCGAATGTTGTTAGATAAAGATATGGTGCCGATCGCGGCAGGAGGGGCCTGTCGTTAACCGCCATAAGACGCAAAACTGTGTGATACAACAATTGCATAACTTACGTTTTAAATGATCTACAACATATCTTAATTGCACAGTGCAAAAAGACTGCCTTTATGCGCGAGGCCGAGATATTCGCTTTTCAGTGGGCAGGTTTGCGCTTTTCGCGCCCAATTGGGCTTTTTCCGAAATGGAGTTGCACGTTGTTTTCACGAGGTGGAAAATGGATGAGTCCAACTATTTAAACTTTTAGGTTTCAACATTTTTTTCCTTAATAGTCCTTTGTTTATTGAATTAGGATTTTTAATCCTCACATAGCGTTCCCTGGCGCCGTTAAGTTTCTACATACCAACAATATGATTGCTTAGCTGGGCTTTTTATGTCCAAAACCTGTTCTGAAACAGTTTTATTAACGCTTTCAGTTTGAGAAGTCACGCTCTGCATGAATAAGTCGACCTACAATAACGTTTACAGCGCAACATAACTAACATCATACCATCTTAATTCCAACCAGTGAGAAAATGGTCAAGTGACGACTGCGTTCATGCGTGAAGCAGAGGCATTTTTTTCCATGCACCACTATCGTCAATCACTCCCATTGCGTCAGCTGTGCACTGAGCAAGCACAAATTTGACAAAAGACAGCATGTAAAAACATATTTGGGGCTGTAAGAGTAATTACTGAGCCGATTGCACTGAATTTTTTAACAGCCAACAAGGAGCACCCTATCCACAGCTGTTTAAAATTTCAGCAGGTTATGTCTTGTATTTCTGACCTCATTAACATGTGAACAAACAAACAAATATTTGGGGTTTAAGGGGTGAAAATGGATATATACAACTTCAAGTTACAAAATACTTTAAAATACGCTGCAATGTACCAATCAAAAAAGTATGAAACTCCAGAATCATCTGCTTTAGTAAGTATAGCTGTTTTAAAAATTTCACGTTTTGGGGGGCTGTGGATGAGCCGAGGGATCAAACGGGGTCAAAATTTACATGGACCATCTTTAGACCAATATCTATAATGTGTGTAAATTTGAAAAAGTTTGAACCAATCTTTCTTGACCAAAACGTGGGGAAAAATCTGCGTTAGATGGAAAAAAAATATAGACAAAAACAATATGTGTTCAGGGAAGGGGATCCATAATTATGAAACCCATTGAAAATATAATTGATGATTTATTACAAAAAGACAAACTAAAAATTCATTCACACAAATTTTTAAACATGCTTAAGAATATGCATCCCAAAATAGTTTAGGAAATGTTTAGTACACATGAACAAAAAAACAGTTCTTATCAAATTGTTCCAAGCCAAGTATGTCACTAATTTAGATATCCTAACTTACCTGATATGTGCTTTCAGGTGGGAGCTTTTGGTGTACTTTTTGTCACATCCAACATAGTTGCAAACGTGAATACGAAGAGCATCATCAGACACCTTCACATTCTTTTTTTGTGTTGCAGCATTACTGGAATTGGTTTGGAGGGTGCTGGGTACAGGAGCAATGCCAGCTATCATAATGCAGCTTCCTGGCTGTGCAGATATGATAGGAAGGGGAGCAATTTTAATCAAATTTTTTGGGGAATTTGCATTATTGCTTTGAATTCCACTTGTACTGGTGATAGGAGCAGTTGATGGTTCTCGGCCACTGCCATGTGCAGATGTTTTTACCTCACAAGCAGAAGTAGACTGAACTTCTGCTTTGTTCAAAGACCCAGCCATGGTATCTTGTTGTACTTGTGCAATAGACAAGGGTATTACTTTATCTTGTATGACAATATACAGTGGAGTGGTTTTGGCAATTGATCCATTACCAACTGGGGGGTTTAGTGCAATAAGTTGCGCCATCATTTCTCCTTTGTTGCCCACTGCAGTTTTACTGTCTTCAGACCAGATTTGGCTACCTGCTTCAGTGCCCACTTCCAACTTTTGTTTGTTAAATGACTTCTTTTCATATTTAAATGAATTATCTAAGTCGTATGCACACTTAGAACATAGTTTTAATGCAGATTCAGAAAAAGTTTGAGAACATTCGCGAACTTTGCAAGCAGCACATACATCCACTTCTACTTTTCTGACCGTGCTGCTAGGGCAAATGGCTGATGATAACTGCAGATTTTGATGACCTGTATTATTTAATAGATGATGCAATAGCTCTACTTTATTATCTTGTGAATTGTTGCTATGTGTTAGGTTGGAAACATTGGTTGGATTTAAGTCACTTAAACCACCTTGTTTTATTTTCGAATCCCCAGAAAATTTGTCTTGGACAACTGAAGAGGCATAGTTTGAATAACTGCTTACTAGTTTACTAGAAGCTTGTGCTTGATCATGGAGAACAAAATCAATTGTTCCAGATGAATTTCCCGAATTCACTGTTGCTTCACTACTGCTGGTACTTAAAAGGGTTTGAAAAGATGTGGAACAATGCTGTGTATTACTTAGAAAATCAGTGGAACTTGATTCTGTACTTGGTGACATGTAAAAATCCACACTATTAGAATTTCTTTTTTCAGACAAGTCTACCATAAACTGTTTTGTGTCATCCACTGGAAGACTTGTTTTTTCATTCTCTGGACTTCCCAGATCAAACTGTGGTTTCTTGTTGCTGAAATTGTATGTTTCTTGATTTTTTCGCTTTACTTGATCCAATGTTTTGTCAAAATCATTCAGCGCATTTGCTAAACTGCTATTCCTGGGTATTGATGACAGCGATTGATTAAGAGTACCGAAGAAGGATTGGTTTGATGCTGTAATCCCAGCTTCTTTATTATCCCTCATTAAAGACAATGCTGGACCTTCTGCAATTAATTCATCGATTCCATGTTCTGCTGTGTGAAAAGACCAAGGAAAAATGCTTTCTTTTGAACCAGTTTTTGTAAGAGCATTTTGGGACATATGCATTTTATTTATGTTCCCTATTGAAGGAGTCACAACAGAAGTTATAGTAACTGGAACTCTGTGTTGAAAAGGAGTTCCTGAAAGGACATCCTCAAAATTTGCTTCAACTCTGCTTTGAAATGACTGGGTCAAATAGATTGATGGTGATGGTGGTGTCTTCGCCGGTGATGGGGTTGATGGAACATTCTGTAAGACGGAAAACCTGGCCTTTGATGATGGAGCAACTCCAGAAATTTCAAGAGAAGATTGCTTGTTGTCTAACTGTTTTGTATTAGCAAACTGAAGAAGGTGATCTTGTTTAAGACTCACTCCCTGAGAAAATGAGGAAAACCTTGGACTGCTATCACTAAATAACTCTTGATTGTGAGTGACTACTTGTTGAGTTGTATGTAAAGATTGATCAGTCCCCAAAAGAATGTCAAGAAGCGCATCATCATTGTCATGAATTGTATTTCTTGATGTGGGATTGTGCAGACTCCCTTCAATTGTCTGTTCACCATTTCCAAAACTTTTAGCCATAAATTTTTTCAAAGACACACATTTGTTACCTATCATATATCATATCATATTTTATTTTCAGTTGCGTACGCGGTAATTGCATGCAAATGAAATATAATAGGCAAGCAACTGGTGGATGGCGAAGGGACCATATAGGTCATCGAGACCTAAAGAAGGTTTAAGTTTTAAAATTAATCTGTGTGTACAAATCAATTCCACAAATAACCCAGATATGCACTTATTTTATTATAGCTGGCTTTGATAATTGAAACAAAATACAGACTTTATCTGACACGCACACTGCATCTCGTAACTGTGTTTTGTAGTCAAAACTATTCCTGTCATTAAAACAAGATGTAAAGTTTACACAAACAAAATTGTAAGAGTATAGATAAAGTATATAAACTAAAAAACGTAAACACGCGACAGAAGCTATTTGGTTTTATTCCGTCAATATATCCAAATTTTTAAAATCGAACACTTGCTAACAACAAATATGGCGGGGGGTGTTAGGTGGGCGTTCCCAAACAGCAAAGCACGCAAGTCAAAAGTTTTGTTCACAATAAATTGAAATCATTGACTAGCACAACTCTTTTCATTTAATTGCACTCACATTTTAACAGGGCGACCGTGTTCGTCTAAACAAAGCTTTACTGTCCAAAGACTCACCAAGTAATACAAAGCTTTTTACAAATGAAAGTGGCAGCTGCGAACGTACAAAATGACCCTTTTCACCGTTACGCGTGATTGATTTACACGTTTAGCATGTGATGTAAAACAGCCAATCAGACCTTGCATAAATTGGGATGGTCCAACGTTGATTGTTTATCAACAATGTGTTTCTGTTAGCACGGTACACAACCAATGTGCATTGCGTGGAATCCAAAATTTACGAGGATTGCCCCCCCCCCCCCCCAAAAAAAAACAAATTAATCACATTGCTGCATTTCTTCCTAAAAGCATTACTTGTTTAATACTGTACTTTACTTGCAGTTTGATTACTGTATTTTATTGTGAAAGTTTCTTTCGCCATGTTTTACCCATAAAACTTTTCTGTTATCCGTTTCAGCAACGATTAAGGTTAGGAAATAAATTATTGCAGAGGTATGACACTAAACTCTTTCGCTACCGTGATGTGTTTTTTATTTGCAATCAGAACATTTTTGACTGCTGGTTTTACATGCAGGAAAAATAAACCATTCCTATTGTAATTACGCCTGAATGGCACATGCTGATGTTTAGTCTAAGGCAGTGTTTCTCAACCTGGGGTCGCAGCCACCAAAGGGCACTTTCGAGGGGGTCGCGAAGACGCAACCCAACTCATCCGTATCATATAAAACTTTCCCTGTGACTTCTGTTGAGCATAGTAGCTGACACGACCGTTTGATTTAGAACAGGCACAAAAATATTTGCGATTGTAGCCTATACTTCTATAATGGCGGTTTTTGGCTATTCCTAACATAAAAAACACCAAATAGTGAAATGGTTAGTGAAAATGAGCCACAAACACAAAATTAAGGCTTTCTGAAGTAGAGTACAGCAAAACGCTGAACTATTGCAACCACGTTAGATTGCAAATGTGTGATGAACACAATCAACACATTCTGGCAGTTAAACTTCTTGTGTGCGTGTGCAAAGGGGTTGCATGGTGTTCGAAAATCTCTAAAGGGGGTCGCATAGTTAAGAAGGTTGTGAGCCACTGGTCTAAGGTGTAACTGTGTGCTATTTTAGAACTTCCAAAGGTAAAAAGTGGAGTCACATTTTCATTGCAAGCTTTTTCAACTATTTTATGTAGCTTATAATTATTAATTGTCTCCTAAAAATATGAAGAGGAACCTGAAGTTAAATGTTATTGGATTGGCCTTACCAACCTTCACAAATGTTACAATCAATAAACAAGCACACAGTGAAAAAAATACAACAAATAACCTTCAAGATTGCAAGTTGATAGAGAAACAATATTAAGAAGTAAAATGTTTACTCAAAATAATTGTCTTAAAATAGCCAAAGATAACCAGTAGCTACGAATAGCTCAACATGTTTTTCATGTATATGTCATTCAACAAGGCAAGGAGTAATTTGCAGTATAAATAGGGGTACAAGACAATCGACCATTTTGATCATGAGCAAGCAACAAGGAAAACCAAGACAACATTACATTACATAAAAGAACAACACATTGTAGTTGATATTAGTTAAAACAAATATCCACATGAAACATCTTCCAGTGTCAGCAGTAACACATTACTGAAGTGTTAAATCCAGAAATGACCCATTGTAATGCACAGTGTTTATTAACCAAATTGTGGGTGAAACAAGAGCCACATTTTCAACATGACACAATTATATCTATTAGAGATGTAGTACTACAAGAAAAGGAAAGCCAAATATACTACTATTGACTGTGCAAATTTTTTTGTTTGTGTGCATAAACTGCATGTTGACATTTTTCATTTTAATGAATAAATTTGTAACAAACAATCTGTTCAAAAGATTACTTAATCACTCTATTTTATTGATAAAAATAAGCATAGCATAGCCCACAATTGACGAGTGTGCACCGCAGTTGATATACTATATCTGGATGCAAGTAACCTTTATCACATTAAAGACCTCCAACAGGTCCTAAAATAAACTTGTACTGCAAGTTCCGTATCACCATAAATGAGTATCCCGTATTTCTCCAATTACTTGACTAGCAGCATGCAGAGCCTGGAAAATAATTTTAAAGTGATAGGTTCTCATTGTTTATATTTTTGCCACATTATATCTTTATTATAAAAAACTAGAAAAGTGACTTACCACATATTGCCCTTGCATATACAATATATACTGTTTCAAAAAAACATTAATATATTTCCTTCACTTATTATGGGTCCCCTTCCCTGAAGGGGACACATATTGATTTTACTCAAAATGTTTTTGTTTTTTTTCTTTTTCTTTTCTTTTTTTCTTCTCCCCAAAGTTTGTCCGACTCGTTTTTCCATCAAATCCTTGATGGATTTGGATGAAATTTACACAGATGGTAGATGTAGTTATGTAGATGTGCATCCCACTTTGTTTTTGTTGAAAACCCCAGTATTTACCCCGCTAGCCCCCTAAAATGGTTTTTCCCCCGAAGTTTGTCTGACTCGTTTTGCCATCAAATGCTTGATGGATGTGGCTGAAACTTATACAGATGGTAGATGTAGTTATGTAGATGTGCATCCCACTTTGTTTTTGTTGAAAACCCCAGTATTTACCCCGCTAGCCCCCTAAAATGGTTTTTCCCCCGAAGTTTGTCTGACTCGTTTTGCCATCAAATGCTTGATGGATGTGGCTGAAACTTATACAGATGGTAGATGTAGTTATGTAGATGTGCATCCCACTTTGTTTTTTTCGATAACCCCAGTATTTACCCCGCTAGCCCCCTAAAATGGGTATTTTCCCCCGAAGTTTGTCCGACTCGTTTTTCTATCAAATGTTGCTGAAATTTACACAGATGGTAGATGTAGTTATGTAGATGTGCATCCCATTTTGTGTTTGTTGATAACCCCAGTATTTACCCTGCTAGCCCCCTAAAATGTTTTTTTCCCCCGAAGTTTGTCTGACTCGTTTTGCCATCAAATGCTTGATGGATGTGGCTGAAACTTATACAGATGGTAGATATAGTTATGTAGATGTGCATCCCACTTTGTTTGTCCGGATAACCCTAGTATTTACCCCACTAGCCCCCTAAAAGGGGTGAGTTTGTAAACAATGTCAGAATTGGCTAAAATTTGGATAGCTTGTAAAGTATGCCAATTATCGTTATTGCGCCATTACAGTTCGGGGGTTGTTAACAGCCCTTTGACGTCAGAAACATTAACGGTTGTTGCTCAAAACACCTCTAGTGGCTGAAATTTTAAACATTGGCAGATTGGACTGAAATTTTGCAGTACTGTTGATTGAGTCATTGTGGTTTCCTACTTTTAAGTTTATGTGTGTTGAACCTCAATTAGTTATCCTACTAGCCCCCTAAAATGAGTTTTTTAATTTAAATAGTTTTTACTCCATATAGCATATTTAGATATGCACAGTACCAATCACTGTGTTTGTCTTGACAATACCAAACTTACTCATTGTTATCTATTGAAATGCATTTTATCTACAACTTTGCATGTGTGGGGACCCATGAGTTTTTGCTTGCAGAAACAACCAAGGTTATAAAAGATGATGGCTAATATGGGACCCAATACAAAATAAGCATAGGAAATATATTTGTTTTAAAATAGATCATAGTGTATGTGCAAGGGCAATATGTGCTAAGCCACCCTTCTATTTTTATATTGGGTCCCATATCATCCATTGTATTTCATAACCTTGGTTGTTTCTGCAAGCAGAAACGCATGGGTACCCTACACATGCAAAGTTGTAAATAATGCATTTCAGGAGATAACTATGAGAAAGTTTGGTATTGTAACGTCAAACACAGTGATCGTTACTAAGCGTCAATACATATGCTATATGGAGTATAAATAACAAATTTTTACAAGTTGTCCAAAAAACTTATAGGGTTCTACACCCAAAAGTATAAAATACGAAATCACATGACCCAATCAACAGTCATGTAAAATGTTATCCAAATCGGCCAATGTTTAAAATTCTGACCACAAGAGGTGTTTTTAGCAGCATTCGGTGCGCAGAAACATACAAAAACGTTTTACATTTTTGGGGCTAGCGGGGTAAATACTGGGGTTATCAAGTCAAAGGAAGCAGAAGGCACATCTACATGACCATATCTAGCATCTGTGAAAGTTTCATCCAAATCCACTAAAGATTTCATGCCAAAAGTGCATGGACAAACTTTGGTGGAAAAAAAGAAAAACTGAGTAAAATCAAGATGCGTCCCCTTCAGGGAAGGGCATAATAATTATAATATATATGCACAAAGTGAAAGTGTGGCTTCTAATACTTTAATCTAGAAATTAACTGTAAACGTTTAATTTTGCGAAAGCAATGAATCGCCATTAAAATTTCGTCAGGTAATTTACCCATAAGGGGGGATGTTCGCCATAAAGCAATTTTGCTGTTTCTGACACATGGAGTACTGCATGTTACAATAAAACATACATAAAACACTGTCTAATAACAACCAGAATATATTATGACATCACAATAGACATTGTTACTTCATAAATAAACTATCAAGGAATTTTTCCATGTCCAAAGTTATGTCACTATAGTCAAATAACCATGATATACACACATACTTTAAGCATTTTTGAAGCTTCCTCCCTTCTTTGTGTAACAGAATCCGCTTCAGTAAGAAGTCGGTCAATTTGATCATGTTTATATAATTGTCCCACTAACTCACTCTGCAGATGGTTTTTGACATAGTTTACAAGAAAATGCATCACAGCCTTGGGAACACTGTAAGTACACAATAAAGTAAACTTCAATGTTACTGTTCAGTATGACATTTGAGCAGGCATGTACACAGCAAAACATGTCAAACTAAATGTGCACATTTCAGCCCAACAACACACCAACCTGTCTTGAATGCTCTTGCGTACAATAAGAAAATATGAATTGATCAGACGGCGAATAATGTCAACATCACGCTTTTCGCGGGCGGAAAGGTTCCTTGACACAGGCATAGCCTTAAAACATACAAAATTCGGGATTTAAACCCATAGTCAAATTTATTCACACAAATAGTTGCTTACAATATCAAGTAAATTAACACCCTGTGAATGTCTGGCAGGACTACCATAAGGTGACACTCCTTCTGTAGGTTGCAAATCCCTGTCTCTTGGCAATGGAGGTTTTCCAGCATTTGAATTATTTCTGTGAAGATCTGAATCACCACTACTGCCCCATTTCATTCCTGCAAATAAATAACAAACAACAGTCATGTTAAACAGAAAAGATTAAAAGTTGGATTGTATACCAACTATTCTATGAAACCGCACCTAAAAAGTTCCCACCAACTCCATTGCCAACTGGAAGTGCAGCATCCAGTGAAGGAACACTTGAAGAAAGTCTTTTTCCAGAATTACTTTCCTTCGGAGGATGTGATTGGTTAAGTAAAAAAGATAGATAGTACACAACATTAGTAGTAGTGAATTAAATATAGCTATGGGCAATTTTTAATGCAAAAAATTGACCAAACATCGCAATTTGAACTAGAAAGTTGGCTTTCTCATATACTTTCATTTTATGTATCCTATTTACCAATTTACTATAAATTTAAAGAAAAATTATTAGAAAGCATTAAACCAAACTTTGAAAATACTGAACAGGCGTTTCGTCCACCAGGTATTTTGGAATGCGACCACCGCATTAATTGGAACGATGCCCAACTTTTAAAACAAGAAACCAATTGGTCTAAAAGGTTAGTGTTTGAAAGTTGCCTTATAAATTCAAATTCTAATGTTCTGAATCGCAATGACGGAAAAAGCCTAAGCCCGTTTTTTCGTGATATTTTGCGTCCCACTTCCTCATCAAATATCAAAAAAATTGTTTGCGTTTGCAATACATACAATTGACCTCTCATCATGTGGCGGCCAAGCTGACAACAACTATTTAATGACCATTTATCGCAGCATTTAGAGATGTGAAGTTCATTTTCTAACCTTTATATTGATCAGCAACGTTCTGCCTAACATATACGAAACCGAAGTCTGTTTATCCAGTTTAAATCACATCTAAGGTGTGAAACCTTCGTCAAAACTGAAAATGTGTGTGATAACTTAATAAAACGCATGGCATTGCTGCTTAAATACTAACACATATTGCAATTGAACATACACTATGGCCAAAACATATAAATTTTTTGTATACAGACGAATCCAGTTAATTGCATACCGGTTAATCGCATAATCTGTTTAATTGCATTAGAATTAAAAATCCCAAAATGTCACCCATCGTTTGTTAAGAAAATCATCCAGTTAATCGCATACCGGTTTATCACATAAACCGGATATTTGCATCGATTTTCAATGAAATACGCGATTAACCAGATTGATGATCTCTATGTTAAAGTCGAACAGACCGAGTTTTTCGAATAAAAAAACGATGAGATACATGTTTGCATTCTACACCAAATAACGCATCTAATTTCAATGTTGAAAATGACACGCCTCGACCATAAAATATTTTTGGTAAGTAATAAGGAGATTAAATCGGCGTTCAGTTTACCGCTGTGCGATAACAAGGCGTCGTTATCTCAAAGCCGTGTACATTGATCCCTATTTTGTTGGCTTATCTAATCGCCAATAGTGATATAACAAGCGTTTTAATAAAGAGTTCAACGTGTTAAAATTACGAAACTGGTATTCCGGCAAAGTCCCTGATTGTAATTTCTTGCTAAGTGCTAACTACACATAAAGTATTAAACTGTATTGAAATTTGAACAATGTTAAATGTAAAACAAATGGTTAAAAATGTTGTAATATTGTTCATGTTAGATTGCAAGTAATCACAGTATGTCATTTAGATTCACGTAATTGGTAACGTACCAATGATTGCCATATTTTATGTCTTCTATTCGTGACCTTGTGCAACTTAGCAAGTGGATCACCACAGTTATAAAGCAAGACGTCATGTATTGCGCTGGGAGTAACAAATATTGTTTTGACTTGAGAGTACTTTTTTCAATTCTCGGCAACAAAAAAAGAAAATACT
Organism: Phallusia mammillata; assembly: GCF_965637545.1. Lineage (NCBI taxonomy): Eukaryota > Metazoa > Chordata > Ascidiacea > Phlebobranchia > Ascidiidae > Phallusia > Phallusia mammillata. The sequence continues at coordinate 23,680 of NW_027648860.1, forward strand.
GCTCCGTTGCCATAGTTGAGCGTCACTGCAACTTTGTTTTAGCTTTGGAAGTGAAAATGAGCACTTATGTTAACGGCGTGTACTGTTTACATAGCAATCCGGTTAATCGCATCAAATGCCTTTGCCAAATCGATGATGCGATTAACCGGATTCATCTGTACTTATTTTATTATGGGTCACATAACAGCCAACAAAATTTCACTTTGTTTGTTTCTGCAAACCGAAACTCATGGGTCCCCAACGCACACACACATCATTTTATGAGATAACCATCATAGTTTTGGTGGTATGAGTTTAAACATGGCAATGCAAAATTCTGCAAAGGTTATCCTGCTATATGAGCTACAAACTATCCAAATCACATTCAATTCGGCCACTGGTTGTAAAAAGTTAGGGGTTAGTGGGGTAAATGGTCTCTATGGTAAAACTTAAAAAAAAGGCATACTCTGCAAACTGATCAAATTTCATCCAATTCTTACATAGAATAAACATTCACCCATGCCAGGGGTAACTAATCTGGCTGCAGGGCATAACTTAACAAGTGACCTCTAAAAATGACATATTACATCAACTGTCAAAATCACATTCAGTCAATGTTTACAAATTACACACATTTTAGGGGTTAATGGGGTAAAAGTGGGGCCTGTGGGTGAACTGCTGGGTCATTTGGGGTCAAAATTCACAAGGATGAAATTTGATCAATAACTAACATCTGTGTAAATTTGAAGCACTCTTTCTTGACCAAATGCATGGAACAAACCAGCGTTTGACAAAAAAAATGAAAAGAAAAAAGATACGGACAAAAACCATATGTGTCCGCTTCAGGGAAAGGGACCCATAAAAACAGAATATAACCCTTTTTAGCATTTAATGCAGCATTTAATGAACGTACAGCTTAATTTCAAACAACGAAAATACTGCACAGTTATACACATGTTTATGTGTGAAGCAGTGGTCTTTAATTTACTCCCACAAATCATAAACATATCGAAGCTTAACCACTTGTGTTACTGTGTTTAGAATCTAGATACAAGGTATATCTTGTGTTGTGTAACGTCATGGCAAGGCTTATCAGTATTTTAACACCTATTTTGGGCTGTAAGCATCATCAAATAAGCTGATTAGGCTTTTTAACCAATGAAACAAGAATGACCCACTTTACACAATTCAAATTTTAGGACCTTAAAGTTTATGTTTTTAACCTAAAGAGCCTGTAAACATAAAAAGAACTAAAAGGGTGGCTTAGCACATGCTGTCGTTGCATTTACACCAGGTGTCTCAAACTCAAACTGCTTTGAGGGCCAAATACAAACTTTTAAGTAAGTCGAGGGCCGCACTATCGAATCATTTGTTACAGTGTAACATGACAACAAACATATTGCGTTATTAAAGAGGGAAATGTTCACTAATCCCATTATCTTTATTTAAAAACAATATTGTAATAAATAACAAACAAATATACAGAGTAGCAAAGTGAAAAAACTAACTCTGCCCTGTTGCTTTGTGTGGAAACAATGGCATACAGTGACACAACAATGAAAAAAATGACGCAACAATCGCAATTACTGATTCTAAAGATGGACTATTTCGATCATGCCATTTAAACGTTGCAAATACCACTATCAGAGAATGATTATATCATGTAAACTTACTGGTTTTACAGGGTATTCCGCCTGAGTAAAACACATAACTTCTAAAAGTTCCTTCGCGGGCCGCACAAATACCCTTGGAGACCCTTGGAGGGCCGCATGCGGCCCGCGGGCCGCGTGTTTGAGACCCCTGATTTACACCATAACCTATTCTAAAACATTAATATATTTCCTACGCTTAATTTGTATTGGGTCCCATATTTGTTTCTGCAGGCAAAAACTCATGGGTCCCCACACATGCAACGTTGAAAATAATGCATTTCAAGAGATAACCATGAAAAGTCGGGTGTTGTAAGGTAAAACACAGTGATCGGCACTGGGCTTAAATAATAATACTATGTAGAGCATAGGTGCCGCGTAGGCGGTGGCGCCGCCACCTTGGGTTTATAAAGCACACCATGGAAATTTTGGTTAGTTTATAATGGTATCGTACAAAATATCGTAAAGTATGAAGAATGTTAGCAACAAAACGTGGCTTGGAACTGCAACTTGTGGTTAGTGCCTTGTTTGTGACGTCAAACACACAATTGTCTGTCAGTGAATGTCGGCCATTGTTGTGTACAATGCAAATGTATTGCAAAATTGTTATCTAAGGTTATATAAGGCAGCAAAAACGAAACTTTTTTTATAAGGCGAAACTTTTTTTTTGAACACGAAACTTTTTTTACGTTGATAAACCAATAAAAACCCTACAGCGACGTGTTGCAATTGCCAGCTAAAAACTATTTTAAACATATTGTTTGTTTTTTTCTGATTTTGACGACCGTTGCATTATATGGAAAGTTTGTTGGGCTTTGATTTATTGTGGTTGTACGCATCTGTGACGTCACACAAAGTTTTATCCGCCACCTTGCATTTTTGTAAAACTCAGCGCCTATGATGAGTACAAACTAAAAAATCAGATTTACCCCAGATATTGTTTGAAGTATGTCCTATTTAACGTTCTTTTTTAAAGTAAATAGTGACATAATGGGGTAAAAGACTTTAAATAGTAAGTTCAATAAACTTGCCAATTTCATATAACTGAGACTTTAAAAAAAATTCACTTATTTTAGCGGGCTAGTAGGGTAACCAATGGGGTTCGACACACAAACTAAAAAAAATGAAACCTCAATGACTCAATCAATAGTACTGCAAAATTTCAGCCCAATCAACCAATGTATAAAATTTCGACCACTAGATGTGTTTTGAGTAACAACCTTTAATATTTCTGACGTCTTCGGGCTGTTACCAACCCCTCAACTGCCATGACACAAAAACACCCACCAGGCAACCCACAAATGAGTAACATACAACTGGTTGCCCTTGTAACACTATTGTGCCACATTAATCTTTCGTTTGTGGTGCCCAGTAACATACAAATATGTTTTACACTTTGGGGGCTTGTGGGGTAAATGTTGGAGCTACAGGGTTGAACACAACAATCAACACCTATAAATGGCCTACTCTACAAGCTATCTGAATTTCGGGCAATTCCGACACTGTTTACAAACTCACCCATTTTAGGGGGCTAGCGGGGTAAATACTGGGGGTTTTAGGACAAACAAAGTGGGATGCACATCTACATAACTATATCTACCATCTGTATAAGTTTCAGCCAAATCCATCAAACATTTGATGGCAAAACAAGTCGGACAAACTTTGGAAAGAAAAATACCCATTTTAGTGGGCTAGCAGGGTAAATACTGGGGTTATCAACAAAAACAAAGTGGGATGCACATCTACATAACTATATCTACCATCCGTATAAATTTCATCCAAATCCTTTAAAAATTTGATGGAAAAAAGAGTCGGACAAACTTTGGGAGGAAAAAAAAGAAGAAAATAACAAACAATTCAAGTAAAATCAATATGTGTCCCCTTAGGGAAGGGGACCCATAATAATTGGGGGTAAAAAAGTTAAAAGTTACAAAATTGCAATGTGCCAACAAAGTACGAGACTCCAGGGTTTCTTACTTTGGAAAGTATGGCTGTTTTTAAATTTTTATGCTTAGGGGACTTGTTGATCAACCAGGATCAAAATTTACATTGACATCTTTCAACTATCTATTACATGTGTGAGAAAGAGTTTTACCCTGTGAGTTTGTAAAGTATTATGAAAACCGTAAAAATATACTATGTACACATACTACTTCCACAAACCTTCATTCTTTGCTTCATTTGCTCATCTGATATCTGTATTGCTTTGCCTCTTTTTCCAGCCTCCTGCTATTAAAAAGATTTTCTACTAACAGTATCAATCTGAAAAAATTCAACAATGGACATAGGTTAAACTTACATGAGTTAACTGGAGATTAGCCATCAGAATTTCAGATACCACGTTAGATTCAGTAAAATCAGGATGTTTGGTGTTGATGTATGAAAGTTCAATTGCAACAAGGTTGGAAACCTGAAAATGAAACTTGATTCAGAAATGGTTCTCAGATAAAAAGTGCTGGCAAGTTTAAACATCTTAAACTCACATTGGACATTACACAGAAAAACATACAAAGAAAATATCTGAGAACAAACATTAATTCTTTCAGACCAGAGGTGGGTTTCTTTATGCTGCCCTTCTGCTTAAAATGTAAAGAATAACATTGCTTCTGTCTTTTTTTGCACTTCGCTATACAACCAACATAGTTTCTCTTACCATAACAAACAAAATATCACCAAACCCTTACTCTAAGCGTATTACTGTAAAACAAGGTAACTTGTTCTGGTATATTGTTGAATTATGTTTTCAATGACAGCAGAATTAGGAAAGTCATCAATTATCTACATAGAAAGTTAACAATTATTGTTATTAGGGAGACAGTAAGTGGAAATAAGCAATAACCAATGTGATGTAAATCTAATAAAAAGTTACATGATGCTTTCAAATACTCAGCAATATAACTACTAACAAAACATGATTTCGCTTGTCATTTACCCCATCATAATGGTGGGTGGATAGTGACTTTATGCAGTCTCTATTTTCCAGATGATTTGCCTTCTGAAAGAAGGTTTCTGGTGACATTACAAGGCCGTGAAAAGGTCTATAACCAAAAACAGTCTGAAAGGAGTAACAAATCCATGCAAGGCAGGAAAAACAAACAAAACATTTTTTTTCTCAAAGAATTCTCTGAATGGAGATCTTACCATTTCATTTGTGATAGGCAGTCTCTTTCGAAGAAGTTGTGTAATAACTTCCACAAGGCAGTCACGGAGGTGTGGAAAGCGTACTATGTCCTAAAATGACCATATATAACTATTATTTGATGCTTACTGAAACTGTCAACAACATCATTAACTTACTTGGGCATCGCAATGTTGAACAATTCGTTGTAATTCTTCATGCACAAGTTCAACACATCTCAGCGAAGGTTCTTCCAGGCGTTTTATTTGTCGTTTAACAAGCAATTCAAATGACAGTTCGGGAACAAACCATGACGGTCTTGAGCCCTAAACAGGATACGATCTGGTGGTAATTTAAATGTATATTTATTCTTGGGAAAGTACACTGTACATTGGCATTTTTTATGGCTGTAAGAATGTCAAGATCAGAAAGTCCACCAAGAGGATCTACAGATTCAAGAGTTCGTCCGAATGTTTCATGAAATATGTAACATATTCGGGCCCCACCACATCTGTAAATGAAAAAACATCATGACAATTTTGCTACAGGGCTAATCAACTTATTAGCTTATGCAAAGTTTGGTTGTACATTCATCTAAAAACTAGAAAGTGGCTTTCTAATATACTTCCATAATATATATTTTATATCCTATTTACCAATTTACTATACACATAATTTGATCTACACAGATGGTCAAGCAAAAACGAATGGGTCCCCACATGCGTGTTTGTGCAGATTTGCGGTAAACATACTTTCCATTTCAATCTGTACTTTTTGCTATTTTTTGCCATTGCAAATAAACTACTCAAGCAAACTTGTGTGGAAAATGTATAAATCGATAACACCTAAAGCATCATAGTGAAAACAAAGCGTGAAACAAAAACGAGGTTGTCCGCAATTTCACGGTTTTGTTTCCGTCAGAGTGTTACATAGTGTCAATGTATGTTACAAGCTCATCACCACAGACATAAACCGCAAAAAGGTAAATATATGGCGGCACAACACACACACACAAAAAAAGTTATACTATCATGATCAACAGACTGAGTTAAAAAAATTATTTAAGTATCAACTAATTCTGACCAACGAAAAGCCTACAATTGTATGCTGTAAAGTCAGCTTGTTTATTACCCGCTGTGCATTGAGCTGAAAATCAGTAAATCACTCCCCTGGGACCAGAGTAATACAGCGGTTAAATTCCATCAGAAGATTTAGTAAACGTTTTAACACATGTTTGGGGCTTGTATGGATTACCACTTGATAGATTTGGCTAACATTTCAAACAACATACAAGTAACCCACTATTCAACATTTCAGTACATTTCTGGCTTAAAACCAAAACCGATTATTTTGGGGTTTAAGGGGTGAATTCAATAAAAGTTAGAAAACTCTTTACAACACCTTACATTGCACCAACCAACAAAGCATGTCTCCTGGATTTTGAAACTCCTAGGTGATATACTTTAGTCATTAAAGCCGATTTAAAAAGTTTACGTTTTGGGGGCGTTTTTCAGAAGGATCAATTCCGGATTAATAACTAACATCTGTCAAAATTTGAATAAATTTGAAGCACTCTTTCTTTACCAAACAAGCGTTACAAACCAGCCTTAAAAATTCTACGTTTCGGGGGCCTGTGGGTCAACCGCTGGGTCATTTGGGGTCAAACTTCTGAAGGATCAAGTTCAGATTAATAACTAACACATGTCCAAATTTCATTAAATTTAAAGCAGTCTTTCTTGACCAAACAAGCGTTACAAACCAGCATTAGACAGAAAAAGAAAACAGAAAAAAATACGGACAAAAACAATACGTGACCCATATAACACACGTAAAAAATGTTTTAATTTTTTTACATTTTGTTAAACACAACAAAATGTTTTAATTTAAATATTCATTGCAATAATTCAGAACTTGTTTCTTACTGCACGCAGTCCAAAGGGTATTTTTGCAGTCCAAAAAACTATTTTAATCTTTCCAAGTTCCTATCCTCAGAAGACAACTTTTTAGGTCTCCTATACTTTTTGGACAAATTTGCCACAGAGCAATCCCATGCAAGACATACTTGATTTGTTTTGACATACACTTGAGGTATATTTAACAGAGTAAGTTAATGACATAACTACTTCCCAATGAGAAGTACAAACAAGAATTGTCAGAAGCAGCTTTAATAAAACTTTTTCAGAGCTATTACCGACTTATAAATGTCAACTTCGTCAGCTTAGCTGTTACGTTACTTGCAAACCTAACTTTTGCTACAATACAGGAGCCTTTGCTAAAGCATCACTGCTGCCACCATGTTTACAACCTCCATCTACATTTTTGAGTGTTTGAAACGTTTAACTCACAGTTCAGTTGTTTCAATATTCTTTGATGTCCCTTCGACTGTATTACAATATTCTGAGGCAAATGTGGTAATGATTTGAAGAAGTGTGGCACTTTTATCACCAACTGCTTCACCGTATGACATCAGAAGTGTTTGAAATTGTGATGTTAACACATTCACTCTTGACTTTAAATCAGGTAAGCAATCTCGTATGTGGTGCATTAAAAGTCTATAAAGACAACAACAAAAGAGAATTTGTCATAGCCTTACTTTAACCCAAAACAGTGTTTATGACATGCAGGATGTGATGCTTACAGTAACAAACAAAACTGCACACATTGCAATTTAAATTTTATATACCTATTGAGTGTTTTGGCAAGATATCGTGTTCCATTGCGACTTGCAATCGACGGATACCTTCTCTGAAGAAATTCCTGTTCATCTTTGACAGCATTTCGTATGTTTTTACTTTTGTTAATGTCGAGCTGACTTCTGTTTATCACACCTGCAAAACATTTGTTTACATATATATCATTAACATGTGTTTTAGTGTTTAGTGCACTAGGCTTAGTTTAAAGTTGTGTGATGAAACACAGCAACTAATATTTGACGGATACATGGACAAAAATTTGATTTGTTAAACTACCACAATGCTTGATAATTTAGAACACTAACATGTGACCATCAAGTATTTTTTAAGTAATTTTCTAAAGTTAATATCACCACCAAGCTTTATGGGTATCAACTTTCTACATTCCCGAACAAAGCGTTAACAAGGTCTAATGAAATTGTCGCTATAAATCAGCTTAAACAGCAACAAAATTTTAACACATCAGCACCAATTATTCCCAACTTGACAGGAATGATTCTCCCACACAAAACGTCAATTGCATCTGTTCCAGCATCCATCAAATCGAGTTTGGTTACAACAGCCAATGTTCGTCTGCCATCAGGGTCAACTCTTTTTGCCATCTGCAAACAAACAAAATAAAAATTGGACACTTTTCACCATACTTAAAAAAAAAAACCTTTAATGTGAGATTATCAAGTAACCCAACCCTTATATCAACAACAAATATCTTAAAATTATCTCCACTGCCTTGTGTGATGTTTCAGTATTGCCATGTGGTTAATTTAAAGTTTAATATCTAGAGCAGGGGTTCTTAAACTGGGGGTGGGGGGACGCCCCCCTAGGGGAGGCTCCTAACCAATGCAGGTTCAACCTGAAACTAGAATAGTGGTTTTCCTATATATTGCCATATTTAACGATGTATCACATATACCATTTACTATATTTATAATGGATATATATTTGGCACCTACATTCCATTGGGTCCCTATCTTTTTCCTGGCACTTTATAACATAATTGTTTCTGCAAGCATAATCTAATGGTTCCCCACACATATGCATATGCGATTTGGTAACAGTAAAAATAGGGCACAATCATTGTTAGATATTTACCAATTTACTATACACATCATTTGATCTACACATATGATTGTTTTTGCAAGCAAAAACAATGGTGTCCCCACACGCGCGTTTGTGTGGATTTATGGTAAACAAACATCCTGTTTTTTTTAGATTCTTAAGGAAAAACTTAACCATCTTTAAGAGGGATTAAAATTTTTTGTCAGCCGGTTCTATCACAAAAGTCATACTTTCCAGCCGGTTCTGTTGCAAAAAGTCCATTGACAGTAACCAGCAATGCTAACCGGTTCGCTGGTCTCATAAAATTTCGTGACACCGTTCTATAGAACCTGTGCGAACTGGCTGAATCCCACCACTGCCTATATCTAACTATTGGCAGATAGTTTGCCTCAGTGTAGTCCAATTGTATTTTGTTACGGGCCGTTTTTTAGTGTAGTCCAATTGTATTTTGTTACGGACCAATTTTTATTTTACTCCGTGGGCCAAGATCTATGGGCGCCGGCATTTAAAGGCAAGAGGGAGCACTTGCCACTCCTTGGAATGTCAAAAGTACCCTAAAACTAGAAGGGTGGCTTAGCACATTTATTTTAAAACATAAATATATTTCCTATGCTTATTTTGTATTGGGTCCCATATTAGTTATCGTCTATTACAGGGATGGCAAACCTTTTTCAGAATTCGGAAAGAAAACAAAGTGGGTCACATATTTTATTGTATGTCAATGTCAATGCTGAGAAGCTTGTTGCTGCATCTTCTCTGCAAGTCTTGCAATCCTAGGTAGTTTTCAGTTTAATACACGCAGCAGTCATATCTGAGCTAAGACTATTCCTGGACCTTAATTTTATGAAATCCATGTGTGAAAACAAGGATTCGCATGAATATGTGGAACCGAACAGCGTCAACAAAGTTACAACAAATCGTTTCAAGTTGTCTTTTAAATAAAGATGTCTGTTGCCTCTCAATTGACTCAACAATCTGTATTTTAAGACAATGGTCAATCTGGCAAAATTTAACTGTTGTGTTGCTTTTTAATCTTGGAAATCTGGTAACCCTGCCTATAGCAATCAGTACAAATTTTTGAAACTACAAGTGGGTCACTGGAACTCACATGGTGGGTCACTTCGTGACCTGCGGGTCAGTGGTTCGCCATCTCTGGTCTATTATAACCTTAGTTGTTTCTGCAGGCAGAAACTCATGGGTCCCCACACATGTAAAGTTAAAAATAGTGCATTTCAAGAGATAACCATAGTCCACATGCTACCCAAATTTTAGCCAATTCCGACACTGTTTTATAAACTTACCCATTTTAGGGGGCTAGTAGGGTAACTAATGGGGCTTTACACTGAACTAAAAAAATATGAAACCTCAATGACTCGATCAATAGTACCGCAAAACTTCAGCCCAATCTGCCTGTGTTTAAAATTTTGACCACTAGAGGTGTTTTGAGCAATAACCGTTAATGCTTCTGACGTCATAGGGCTGTTAACAACCCCCTAACTGCCATGGCGCAAAAACGTTCACCAAGCAATCCACAAAGTAACAAACGAGGAACATACAACTGCTTGCCCTTGTAACATTATTGCGCCACAGAAATCTTTCGTTTGTGGTGCCCAGTAACATACAAATACATTTTACACTTTGGGGGCTTGTGGGGTAAATGTTCGGGCTACAGGGCTGAACACAACAATCAACACCTATAAATGGCATACTCTACAAGCTATCCAAATTTCAGCCAATTCTGACACTGTTTACAAACTCACCCATTTTAGGGGGCTAGCAGGATAAATACTGGGGTTATCAACAAAAACAAAGTGGGATGCAAATCTACATACCTATATGTACCATCTGTGTAAGTTTCAGCCAAATTAAACAAACATTTGATGGCAAAACAAGTCGGACAAACTTTGGGGAAAAAAAAGGAAAAAAGGAAAACAATTTGAGTAAAATCAATATGTGCCCCCTTCAGGGAAGAGGACCCATAATTAAATACTTTCTCAAAAAACTTGATGACTGAAAAAGGATAATGCTCTAAGCAAATGTTTAAACCAGCGGTTTCAACGATGTCTGCTTTGCTTACGTATCTGGTGTTGTTTCCATAGCCTCAGCCATGTTTATGCTTTTGAATGGACAAAATGGGGGAGGATTTTTCATCGACACAAATCTACTGCATAGATTTTATGCCATGTGTTTAAATCACTTCATATAGTAATCAATGATACAATAATCATGCAAGCGTGTATTTTTCAAATTTGTGCAGGTAAAACTTTTTCTGGCACAAACATCAGGGTGACTATACACTGTTTTCAATCAACACATAATTTTCTGTTTTTCTCTCATAGCTATATACCAAGCAGCCATTAAAAACATTAAGGTCCACTCTGACACAAAAATGCCCGAACAGTTTGTTGACACAGAACTCTTTGTTACAGATACAATATGAGATTTTGCAGTATTTTGTGTCTTTTAATCCTCACATTCTAAAACATTAAAAACAAAAATTAGAGTTGTCATTAAAATGTTGGACTTTCATGGCCAACAAATTACCAATTGTGGCCTGCGGGCCTGCAGTTGGACCATGCTGGTCTACCTGATAAAAAATTCAACAATACCAGTAAGTACAAAAAAGTTTCCAACCTTTAATGCTTCAGATGTTGCAAAGTCCACATTGGCAGGGGTAAGTGCAAGTATGATTGAGTTTGGATTTGAAATGTATTGCAGAATAAGATCTCTCACTTGTTGTTCTATATCATCTGGTTGGTCGCCAACTGGTACCTGTCAAATGTCAAATAGTTTTCATCTGCATGTGTTGGTAATTTATTTGATGGTGTTGTCATTTCATGTCATAGCTAACATTAGGCTAACAATCAATTTTCTTCAAATTAAGTGCATCAAAAACAAACTAATTTAGAGCCACTACCTGCAATACCAAATAAAAGTACAAAAAAGCTGTAAGTGTATCAGAAAACTCTATATAAAACACAAGTTGTCCAACCTATTGTTATGCAATAAAGCCTTCAAATTTTCAATTGAATGAAAATTTCGGGTTCTAACATTTCAACGCAATATTAAAAGCTAAATTGCTGTTTTTCATGTAAATTTGGCTGCTTAATTTTCATGTGAACTTTAAATATTTACGTTCAGCGAACATTATCACGCTCAAATGTTCAAAAAGCTTTATTCGATTTGGCCTATCAAATTCGTGTTAAAGCCCACCAGTTTGTAAAAATCAGACAATTTTAGTGTTTTTCCCTATACCTGCTGTATTAATTTGGACTCAAAATAGCGTCCATGCGGCTCTATCGCGTAACAATGGGTTGGA
>NW_027648863.1:0-34449 GCF_965637545.1 Phallusia mammillata
GCACTTTGGCCTAGCTGACCCTTGCGATTACCCCAAATGTGGGTAACTCGGCCGTACAATTTCTGTTAGTGGGGTCTGCGTTCGCGCTAACCCCGTATTATTCTTAATCAATCAATCGCTTGTTCTCTCTGGTCAGTTTGCTTCCTGCTGCTCTTCGCGCTTTCTCTCCCAGACAGGCGTAATTGCCGACCCGGGGAGCGTCGCATCGCCATAGCAATGTGTCTGCAACGCATAGCTACGTATCTGATTGAATGTATATCAGAAAAATATTATTGCCATGCACCTGGTGACGTCATATATTCGTAAATATAATTTGAATTAGAACACAACAAAGCTGTCATGGCTATAGTGCCAGGGGAGTCGAATGACGACTGCTACTCGATCGTTTTGGTCCTCGGAAAAACGTTTCGCGCTGCACTGAGCCCCCAGCAAACAGAAGTTGTACAGGTGAGGCTCTGGTTGGCCTAAATATATGTTTAGGCATCGCTTCTCGGCTCTTTAGAGCTAAGATCAAGTGTAGTATCTGTTCTTCTCAGTTTAATACCTGGGACGCAAGCGATTCGCTTGCATGTCTTTGTATTAACCTGATTTTTGGACAGGGGGTATGGTGCCGAGGCTTGCCTCGCCCTGCCCACGGGTTGTCCTGGTATTGCACTACCTCCAGGCACGGCCCACATTCCCACTTTGGTGGGAAAATCAAGCAATTCATCCCAGTTCTTCGTCGTATATTGTTGTAAACCCTCTTTTCTCACCTCGTAGCCAACATTTTCATGCGCTAAAACCGTCGCAAGCCTGCTGTTCTAATTACTACGTACCGTACCACCCGCCGATTGGGAAACAATCGGGCGTAGAGAAAACGTCCGATTACGTCGGCGTTTTCACAACAAACGCTAAAAAAGTATAGATGAAGAGGGTCGATCTTGAAGTTAACCAAATCATACTTACCTGACGGGGGCCTTCACCGTGATCAGGCCGGCGGTGGGCCCAAGGCGAGGCTTAGCCATTGCACTTTGGCCTAGCTGACCCTTGCGATTACCCCAAATGTGGGTAACTCGGCCGTACAATTTCTGTTAGTGGGGTCTGCGTTCGCGCTAACCCCGTATTATTCTTAATCAATCAATCGCTTGTTCTCTCTGGTCAGTTTGCTTCCTGCTGCTCTTCGCGCTTTCTCTCCCAGACAGGCGTAATTGCCGACCCGGGGAGCGTCGCATCGCCATAGCAATGTGTCTGCAACGCATAGCTACGTATCTGATTGAATGTATATCAGAAAAATATTATTGCCATGCACCTGGTGACGTCATATATTCGTAAATATAATTTGAATTAGAACACAACAAAGCTGTCATGGCTATAGTGCCAGGGGAGTCGAATGACGACTGCTACTCGATCGTTTTGGTCCTCGGAAAAACGTTTCGCGCTGCACTGAGCCCCCAGCAAACAGAAGTTGTACAGGTGAGGCTCTGGTTGGCCTAAATATATGTTTAGGCATCGCTTCTCGGCTCTTTAGAGCTAAGATCAAGTGTAGTATCTGTTCTTCTCAGTTTAATACCTGGGACGCAAGCGATTCGCTTGCATGTCTTTGTATTAACCTGATTTTTGGACAGGGGGTATGGTGCCGAGGCTTGCCTCGCCCTGCCCACGGGTTGTCCTGGTATTGCACTACCTCCAGGCACGGCCCACATTCCCACTTTGGTGGGAAAATCAAGCAATTCATCCCAGTTCTTCGTCGTATATTGTTGTAAACCCTCTTTTCTCACCTCGTAGCCAACATTTTCATGCGCTAAAACCGTCGCAAGCCTGCTGTTCTAATTACTACGTACCGTACCACCCGCCGATTGGGAAACAATCGGGCGTAGAGAAAACGTCCGATTACGTCGGCGTTTTCACAACAAACGCTAAAAAAGTATAGATGAAGAGGGTCGATCTTGAAGTTAACCAAATCATACTTACCTGACGGGGGCCTTCACCGTGATCAGGCCGGCGGTGGGCCCAAGGCGAGGCTTAGCCATTGCACTTTGGCCTAGCTGACCCTTGCGATTACCCCAAATGTGGGTAACTCGGCCGTACAATTTCTGTTAGTGGGGTCTGCGTTCGCGCTAACCCCGTATTATTCTTAATCAATCAATCGCTTGTTCTCTCTGGTCAGTTTGCTTCCTGCTGCTCTTCGCGCTTTCTCTCCCAGACAGGCGTAATTGCCGACCCGGGGAGCGTCGCATCGCCATAGCAATGTGTCTGCAACGCATAGCTACGTATCTGATTGAATGTATATCAGAAAAATATTATTGCCATGCACCTGGTGACGTCATATATTCGTAAATATAATTTGAATTAGAACACAACAAAGCTGTCATGGCTATAGTGCCAGGGGAGTCGAATGACGACTGCTACTCGATCGTTTTGGTCCTCGGAAAAACGTTTCGCGCTGCACTGAGCCCCCAGCAAACAGAAGTTGTACAGGTGAGGCTCTGGTTGGCCTAAATATATGTTTAGGCATCGCTTCTCGGCTCTTTAGAGCTAAGATCAAGTGTAGTATCTGTTCTTCTCAGTTTAATACCTGGGACGCAAGCGATTCGCTTGCATGTCTTTGTATTAACCTGATTTTTGGACAGGGGGTATGGTGCCGAGGCTTGCCTCGCCCTGCCCACGGGTTGTCCTGGTATTGCACTACCTCCAGGCACGGCCCACATTCCCACTTTGGTGGGAAAATCAAGCAATTCATCCCAGTTCTTCGTCGTATATTGTTGTAAACCCTCTTTTCTCACCTCGTAGCCAACATTTTCATGCGCTAAAACCGTCGCAAGCCTGCTGTTCTAATTACTACGTACCGTACCACCCGCCGATTGGGAAACAATCGGGCGTAGAGAAAACGTCCGATTACGTCGGCGTTTTCACAACAAACGCTAAAAAAGTATAGATGAAGAGGGTCGATCTTGAAGTTAACCAAATCATACTTACCTGACGGGGGCCTTCACCGTGATCAGGCCGGCGGTGGGCCCAAGGCGAGGCTTAGCCATTGCACTTTGGCCTAGCTGACCCTTGCGATTACCCCAAATGTGGGTAACTCGGCCGTACAATTTCTGTTAGTGGGGTCTGCGTTCGCGCTAACCCCGTATTATTCTTAATCAATCAATCGCTTGTTCTCTCTGGTCAGTTTGCTTCCTGCTGCTCTTCGCGCTTTCTCTCCCAGACAGGCGTAATTGCCGACCCGGGGAGCGTCGCATCGCCATAGCAATGTGTCTGCAACGCATAGCTACGTATCTGATTGAATGTATATCAGAAAAATATTATTGCCATGCACCTGGTGACGTCATATATTCGTAAATATAATTTGAATTAGAACACAACAAAGCTGTCATGGCTATAGTGCCAGGGGAGTCGAATGACGACTGCTACTCGATCGTTTTGGTCCTCGGAAAAACGTTTCGCGCTGCACTGAGCCCCCAGCAAACAGAAGTTGTACAGGTGAGGCTCTGGTTGGCCTAAATATATGTTTAGGCATCGCTTCTCGGCTCTTTAGAGCTAAGATCAAGTGTAGTATCTGTTCTTCTCAGTTTAATACCTGGGACGCAAGCGATTCGCTTGCATGTCTTTGTATTAACCTGATTTTTGGACAGGGGGTATGGTGCCGAGGCTTGCCTCGCCCTGCCCACGGGTTGTCCTGGTATTGCACTACCTCCAGGCACGGCCCACATTCCCACTTTGGTGGGAAAATCAAGCAATTCATCCCAGTTCTTCGTCGTATATTGTTGTAAACCCTCTTTTCTCACCTCGTAGCCAACATTTTCATGCGCTAAAACCGTCGCAAGCCTGCTGTTCTAATTACTACGTACCGTACCACCCGCCGATTGGGAAACAATCGGGCGTAGAGAAAACGTCCGATTACGTCGGCGTTTTCACAACAAACGCTAAAAAAGTATAGATGAAGAGGGTCGATCTTGAAGTTAACCAAATCATACTTACCTGACGGGGGCCTTCACCGTGATCAGGCCGGCGGTGGGCCCAAGGCGAGGCTTAGCCATTGCACTTTGGCCTAGCTGACCCTTGCGATTACCCCAAATGTGGGTAACTCGGCCGTACAATTTCTGTTAGTGGGGTCTGCGTTCGCGCTAACCCCGTATTATTCTTAATCAATCAATCGCTTGTTCTCTCTGGTCAGTTTGCTTCCTGCTGCTCTTCGCGCTTTCTCTCCCAGACAGGCGTAATTGCCGACCCGGGGAGCGTCGCATCGCCATAGCAATGTGTCTGCAACGCATAGCTACGTATCTGATTGAATGTATATCAGAAAAATATTATTGCCATGCACCTGGTGACGTCATATATTCGTAAATATAATTTGAATTAGAACACAACAAAGCTGTCATGGCTATAGTGCCAGGGGAGTCGAATGACGACTGCTACTCGATCGTTTTGGTCCTCGGAAAAACGTTTCGCGCTGCACTGAGCCCCCAGCAAACAGAAGTTGTACAGGTGAGGCTCTGGTTGGCCTAAATATATGTTTAGGCATCGCTTCTCGGCTCTTTAGAGCTAAGATCAAGTGTAGTATCTGTTCTTCTCAGTTTAATACCTGGGACGCAAGCGATTCGCTTGCATGTCTTTGTATTAACCTGATTTTTGGACAGGGGGTATGGTGCCGAGGCTTGCCTCGCCCTGCCCACGGGTTGTCCTGGTATTGCACTACCTCCAGGCACGGCCCACATTCCCACTTTGGTGGGAAAATCAAGCAATTCATCCCAGTTCTTCGTCGTATATTGTTGTAAACCCTCTTTTCTCACCTCGTAGCCAACATTTTCATGCGCTAAAACCGTCGCAAGCCTGCTGTTCTAATTACTACGTACCGTACCACCCGCCGATTGGGAAACAATCGGGCGTAGAGAAAACGTCCGATTACGTCGGCGTTTTCACAACAAACGCTAAAAAAGTATAGATGAAGAGGGTCGATCTTGAAGTTAACCAAATCATACTTACCTGACGGGGGCCTTCACCGTGATCAGGCCGGCGGTGGGCCCAAGGCGAGGCTTAGCCATTGCACTTTGGCCTAGCTGACCCTTGCGATTACCCCAAATGTGGGTAACTCGGCCGTACAATTTCTGTTAGTGGGGTCTGCGTTCGCGCTAACCCCGTATTATTCTTAATCAATCAATCGCTTGTTCTCTCTGGTCAGTTTGCTTCCTGCTGCTCTTCGCGCTTTCTCTCCCAGACAGGCGTAATTGCCGACCCGGGGAGCGTCGCATCGCCATAGCAATGTGTCTGCAACGCATAGCTACGTATCTGATTGAATGTATATCAGAAAAATATTATTGCCATGCACCTGGTGACGTCATATATTCGTAAATATAATTTGAATTAGAACACAACAAAGCTGTCATGGCTATAGTGCCAGGGGAGTCGAATGACGACTGCTACTCGATCGTTTTGGTCCTCGGAAAAACGTTTCGCGCTGCACTGAGCCCCCAGCAAACAGAAGTTGTACAGGTGAGGCTCTGGTTGGCCTAAATATATGTTTAGGCATCGCTTCTCGGCTCTTTAGAGCTAAGATCAAGTGTAGTATCTGTTCTTCTCAGTTTAATACCTGGGACGCAAGCGATTCGCTTGCATGTCTTTGTATTAACCTGATTTTTGGACAGGGGGTATGGTGCCGAGGCTTGCCTCGCCCTGCCCACGGGTTGTCCTGGTATTGCACTACCTCCAGGCACGGCCCACATTCCCACTTTGGTGGGAAAATCAAGCAATTCATCCCAGTTCTTCGTCGTATATTGTTGTAAACCCTCTTTTCTCACCTCGTAGCCAACATTTTCATGCGCTAAAACCGTCGCAAGCCTGCTGTTCTAATTACTACGTACCGTACCACCCGCCGATTGGGAAACAATCGGGCGTAGAGAAAACGTCCGATTACGTCGGCGTTTTCACAACAAACGCTAAAAAAGTATAGATGAAGAGGGTCGATCTTGAAGTTAACCAAATCATACTTACCTGACGGGGGCCTTCACCGTGATCAGGCCGGCGGTGGGCCCAAGGCGAGGCTTAGCCATTGCACTTTGGCCTAGCTGACCCTTGCGATTACCCCAAATGTGGGTAACTCGGCCGTACAATTTCTGTTAGTGGGGTCTGCGTTCGCGCTAACCCCGTATTATTCTTAATCAATCAATCGCTTGTTCTCTCTGGTCAGTTTGCTTCCTGCTGCTCTTCGCGCTTTCTCTCCCAGACAGGCGTAATTGCCGACCCGGGGAGCGTCGCATCGCCATAGCAATGTGTCTGCAACGCATAGCTACGTATCTGATTGAATGTATATCAGAAAAATATTATTGCCATGCACCTGGTGACGTCATATATTCGTAAATATAATTTGAATTAGAACACAACAAAGCTGTCATGGCTATAGTGCCAGGGGAGTCGAATGACGACTGCTACTCGATCGTTTTGGTCCTCGGAAAAACGTTTCGCGCTGCACTGAGCCCCCAGCAAACAGAAGTTGTACAGGTGAGGCTCTGGTTGGCCTAAATATATGTTTAGGCATCGCTTCTCGGCTCTTTAGAGCTAAGATCAAGTGTAGTATCTGTTCTTCTCAGTTTAATACCTGGGACGCAAGCGATTCGCTTGCATGTCTTTGTATTAACCTGATTTTTGGACAGGGGGTATGGTGCCGAGGCTTGCCTCGCCCTGCCCACGGGTTGTCCTGGTATTGCACTACCTCCAGGCACGGCCCACATTCCCACTTTGGTGGGAAAATCAAGCAATTCATCCCAGTTCTTCGTCGTATATTGTTGTAAACCCTCTTTTCTCACCTCGTAGCCAACATTTTCATGCGCTAAAACCGTCGCAAGCCTGCTGTTCTAATTACTACGTACCGTACCACCCGCCGATTGGGAAACAATCGGGCGTAGAGAAAACGTCCGATTACGTCGGCGTTTTCACAACAAACGCTAAAAAAGTATAGATGAAGAGGGTCGATCTTGAAGTTAACCAAATCATACTTACCTGACGGGGGCCTTCACCGTGATCAGGCCGGCGGTGGGCCCAAGGCGAGGCTTAGCCATTGCACTTTGGCCTAGCTGACCCTTGCGATTACCCCAAATGTGGGTAACTCGGCCGTACAATTTCTGTTAGTGGGGTCTGCGTTCGCGCTAACCCCGTATTATTCTTAATCAATCAATCGCTTGTTCTCTCTGGTCAGTTTGCTTCCTGCTGCTCTTCGCGCTTTCTCTCCCAGACAGGCGTAATTGCCGACCCGGGGAGCGTCGCATCGCCATAGCAATGTGTCTGCAACGCATAGCTACGTATCTGATTGAATGTATATCAGAAAAATATTATTGCCATGCACCTGGTGACGTCATATATTCGTAAATATAATTTGAATTAGAACACAACAAAGCTGTCATGGCTATAGTGCCAGGGGAGTCGAATGACGACTGCTACTCGATCGTTTTGGTCCTCGGAAAAACGTTTCGCGCTGCACTGAGCCCCCAGCAAACAGAAGTTGTACAGGTGAGGCTCTGGTTGGCCTAAATATATGTTTAGGCATCGCTTCTCGGCTCTTTAGAGCTAAGATCAAGTGTAGTATCTGTTCTTCTCAGTTTAATACCTGGGACGCAAGCGATTCGCTTGCATGTCTTTGTATTAACCTGATTTTTGGACAGGGGGTATGGTGCCGAGGCTTGCCTCGCCCTGCCCACGGGTTGTCCTGGTATTGCACTACCTCCAGGCACGGCCCACATTCCCACTTTGGTGGGAAAATCAAGCAATTCATCCCAGTTCTTCGTCGTATATTGTTGTAAACCCCCTTTTCTCACCTCGTAGCCAACATTTTCATGCGCTAAAACCGTCGCAAGCCTGCTGTTCTAATTACTACGTACCGTACCACCCGCCGATTGGGAAACAATCGGGCGTAGAGAAAACGTCCGATTACGTCGGCGTTTTCACAACAAACGCTAAAAAAGTATAGATGAAGAGGGTCGATCTTGAAGTTAACCAAATCATACTTACCTGACGGGGGCCTTCACCGTGATCAGGCCGGCGGTGGGCCCAAGGCGAGGCTTAGCCATTGCACTTTGGCCTAGCTGACCCTTGCGATTACCCCAAATGTGGGTAACTCGGCCGTACAATTTCTGTTAGTGGGGTCTGCGTTCGCGCTAACCCCGTATTATTCTTAATCAATCAATCGCTTGTTCTCTCTGGTCAGTTTGCTTCCTGCTGCTCTTCGCGCTTTCTCTCCCAGACAGGCGTAATTGCCGACCCGGGGAGCGTCGCATCGCCATAGCAATGTGTCTGCAACGCATAGCTACGTATCTGATTGAATGTATATCAGAAAAATATTATTGCCATGCACCTGGTGACGTCATATATTCGTAAATATAATTTGAATTAGAACACAACAAAGCTGTCATGGCTATAGTGCCAGGGGAGTCGAATGACGACTGCTACTCGATCGTTTTGGTCCTCGGAAAAACGTTTCGCGCTGCACTGAGCCCCCAGCAAACAGAAGTTGTACAGGTGAGGCTCTGGTTGGCCTAAATATATGTTTAGGCATCGCTTCTCGGCTCTTTAGAGCTAAGATCAAGTGTAGTATCTGTTCTTCTCAGTTTAATACCTGGGACGCAAGCGATTCGCTTGCATGTCTTTGTATTAACCTGATTTTTGGACAGGGGGTATGGTGCCGAGGCTTGCCTCGCCCTGCCCACGGGTTGTCCTGGTATTGCACTACCTCCAGGCACGGCCCACATTCCCACTTTGGTGGGAAAATCAAGCAATTCATCCCAGTTCTTCGTCGTATATTGTTGTAAACCCTCTTTTCTCACCTCGTAGCCAACATTTTCATGCGCTAAAACCGTCGCAAGCCTGCTGTTCTAATTACTACGTACCGTACCACCCGCCGATTGGGAAACAATCGGGCGTAGAGAAAACGTCCGATTACGTCGGCGTTTTCACAACAAACGCTAAAAAAGTATAGATGAAGAGGGTCGATCTTGAAGTTAACCAAATCATACTTACCTGACGGGGGCCTTCACCGTGATCAGGCCGGCGGTGGGCCCAAGGCGAGGCTTAGCCATTGCACTTTGGCCTAGCTGACCCTTGCGATTACCCCAAATGTGGGTAACTCGGCCGTACAATTTCTGTTAGTGGGGTCTGCGTTCGCGCTAACCCCGTATTATTCTTAATCAATCAATCGCTTGTTCTCTCTGGTCAGTTTGCTTCCTGCTGCTCTTCGCGCTTTCTCTCCCAGACAGGCGTAATTGCCGACCCGGGGAGCGTCGCATCGCCATAGCAATGTGTCTGCAACGCATAGCTACGTATCTGATTGAATGTATATCAGAAAAATATTATTGCCATGCACCTGGTGACGTCATATATTCGTAAATATAATTTGAATTAGAACACAACAAAGCTGTCATGGCTATAGTGCCAGGGGAGTCGAATGACGACTGCTACTCGATCGTTTTGGTCCTCGGAAAAACGTTTCGCGCTGCACTGAGCCCCCAGCAAACAGAAGTTGTACAGGTGAGGCTCTGGTTGGCCTAAATATATGTTTAGGCATCGCTTCTCGGCTCTTTAGAGCTAAGATCAAGTGTAGTATCTGTTCTTCTCAGTTTAATACCTGGGACGCAAGCGATTCGCTTGCATGTCTTTGTATTAACCTGATTTTTGGACAGGGGGTATGGTGCCGAGGCTTGCCTCGCCCTGCCCACGGGTTGTCCTGGTATTGCACTACCTCCAGGCACGGCCCACATTCCCACTTTGGTGGGAAAATCAAGCAATTCATCCCAGTTCTTCGTCGTATATTGTTGTAAACCCTCTTTTCTCACCTCGTAGCCAACATTTTCATGCGCTAAAACCGTCGCAAGCCTGCTGTTCTAATTACTACGTACCGTACCACCCGCCGATTGGGAAACAATCGGGCGTAGAGAAAACGTCCGATTACGTCGGCGTTTTCACAACAAACGCTAAAAAAGTATAGATGAAGAGGGTCGATCTTGAAGTTAACCAAATCATACTTACCTGACGGGGGCCTTCACCGTGATCAGGCCGGCGGTGGGCCCAAGGCGAGGCTTAGCCATTGCACTTTGGCCTAGCTGACCCTTGCGATTACCCCAAATGTGGGTAACTCGGCCGTACAATTTCTGTTAGTGGGGTCTGCGTTCGCGCTAACCCCGTATTATTCTTAATCAATCAATCGCTTGTTCTCTCTGGTCAGTTTGCTTCCTGCTGCTCTTCGCGCTTTCTCTCCCAGACAGGCGTAATTGCCGACCCGGGGAGCGTCGCATCGCCATAGCAATGTGTCTGCAACGCATAGCTACGTATCTGATTGAATGTATATCAGAAAAATATTATTGCCATGCACCTGGTGACGTCATATATTCGTAAATATAATTTGAATTAGAACACAACAAAGCTGTCATGGCTATAGTGCCAGGGGAGTCGAATGACGACTGCTACTCGATCGTTTTGGTCCTCGGAAAAACGTTTCGCGCTGCACTGAGCCCCCAGCAAACAGAAGTTGTACAGGTGAGGCTCTGGTTGGCCTAAATATATGTTTAGGCATCGCTTCTCGGCTCTTTAGAGCTAAGATCAAGTGTAGTATCTGTTCTTCTCAGTTTAATACCTGGGACGCAAGCGATTCGCTTGCATGTCTTTGTATTAACCTGATTTTTGGACAGGGGGTATGGTGCCGAGGCTTGCCTCGCCCTGCCCACGGGTTGTCCTGGTATTGCACTACCTCCAGGCACGGCCCACATTCCCACTTTGGTGGGAAAATCAAGCAATTCATCCCAGTTCTTCGTCGTATATTGTTGTAAACCCTCTTTTCTCACCTCGTAGCCAACATTTTCATGCGCTAAAACCGTCGCAAGCCTGCTGTTCTAATTACTACGTACCGTACCACCCGCCGATTGGGAAACAATCGGGCGTAGAGAAAACGTCCGATTACGTCGGCGTTTTCACAACAAACGCTAAAAAAGTATAGATGAAGAGGGTCGATCTTGAAGTTAACCAAATCATACTTACCTGACGGGGGCCTTCACCGTGATCAGGCCGGCGGTGGGCCCAAGGCGAGGCTTAGCCATTGCACTTTGGCCTAGCTGACCCTTGCGATTACCCCAAATGTGGGTAACTCGGCCGTACAATTTCTGTTAGTGGGGTCTGCGTTCGCGCTAACCCCGTATTATTCTTAATCAATCAATCGCTTGTTCTCTCTGGTCAGTTTGCTTCCTGCTGCTCTTCGCGCTTTCTCTCCCAGACAGGCGTAATTGCCGACCCGGGGAGCGTCGCATCGCCATAGCAATGTGTCTGCAACGCATAGCTACGTATCTGATTGAATGTATATCAGAAAAATATTATTGCCATGCACCTGGTGACGTCATATATTCGTAAATATAATTTGAATTAGAACACAACAAAGCTGTCATGGCTATAGTGCCAGGGGAGTCGAATGACGACTGCTACTCGATCGTTTTGGTCCTCGGAAAAACGTTTCGCGCTGCACTGAGCCCCCAGCAAACAGAAGTTGTACAGGTGAGGCTCTGGTTGGCCTAAATATATGTTTAGGCATCGCTTCTCGGCTCTTTAGAGCTAAGATCAAGTGTAGTATCTGTTCTTCTCAGTTTAATACCTGGGACGCAAGCGATTCGCTTGCATGTCTTTGTATTAACCTGATTTTTGGACAGGGGGTATGGTGCCGAGGCTTGCCTCGCCCTGCCCACGGGTGTCCTGGTATTGCACTACCTCCAGGCACGGCCCACATTCCCACTTTGGTGGGAAAATCAAGCAATTCATCCCAGTTCTTCGTCGTATATTGTTGTAAACCCTCTTTTCTCACCTCGTAGCCAACATTTTCATGCGCTAAAACCGTCGCAAGCCTGCTGTTCTAATTACTACGTACCGTACCACCCGCCGATTGGGAAACAATCGGGCGTAGAGAAAACGTCCGATTACGTCGGCGTTTTCACAACAAACGCTAAAAAAGTATAGATGAAGAGGGTCGATCTTGAAGTTAACCAAATCATACTTACCTGACGGGGGCCTTCACCGTGATCAGGCCGGCGGTGGGCCCAAGGCGAGGCTTAGCCATTGCACTTTGGCCTAGCTGACCCTTGCGATTACCCCAAATGTGGGTAACTCGGCCGTACAATTTCTGTTAGTGGGGTCTGCGTTCGCGCTAACCCCGTATTATTCTTAATCAATCAATCGCTTGTTCTCTCTGGTCAGTTTGCTTCCTGCTGCTCTTCGCGCT
The DNA here is from genome assembly GCF_965637545.1 of Phallusia mammillata. Lineage (NCBI taxonomy): Eukaryota > Metazoa > Chordata > Ascidiacea > Phlebobranchia > Ascidiidae > Phallusia > Phallusia mammillata. The sequence goes on from NW_027648863.1 coordinate 12,221, forward strand.
TTCTCTCCCAGACAGGCGTAATTGCCGACCCGGGGAGCGTCGCATCGCCATAGCAATGTGTCTGCAACGCATAGCTACGTATCTGATTGAATGTATATCAGAAAAATATTATTGCCATGCACCTGGTGACGTCATATATTCGTAAATATAATTTGAATTAGAACACAACAAAGCTGTCATGGCTATAGTGCCAGGGGAGTCGAATGACGACTGCTACTCGATCGTTTTGGTCCTCGGAAAAACGTTTCGCGCTGCACTGAGCCCCCAGCAAACAGAAGTTGTACAGGTGAGGCTCTGGTTGGCCTAAATATATGTTTAGGCATCGCTTCTCGGCTCTTTAGAGCTAAGATCAAGTGTAGTATCTGTTCTTCTCAGTTTAATACCTGGGACGCAAGCGATTCGCTTGCATGTCTTTGTATTAACCTGATTTTTGGACAGGGGGTATGGTGCCGAGGCTTGCCTCGCCCTGCCCACGGGTTGTCCTGGTATTGCACTACCTCCAGGCACGGCCCACATTCCCACTTTGGTGGGAAAATCAAGCAATTCATCCCAGTTCTTCGTCGTATATTGTTGTAAACCCTCTTTTCTCACCTCGTAGCCAACATTTTCATGCGCTAAAACCGTCGCAAGCCTGCTGTTCTAATTACTACGTACCGTACCACCCGCCGATTGGGAAACAATCGGGCGTAGAGAAAACGTCCGATTACGTCGGCGTTTTCACAACAAACGCTAAAAAAGTATAGATGAAGAGGGTCGATCTTGAAGTTAACCAAATCATACTTACCTGACGGGGGCCTTCACCGTGATCAGGCCGGCGGTGGGCCCAAGGCGAGGCTTAGCCATTGCACTTTGGCCTAGCTGACCCTTGCGATTACCCCAAATGTGGGTAACTCGGCCGTACAATTTCTGTTAGTGGGGTCTGCGTTCGCGCTAACCCCGTATTATTCTTAATCAATCAATCGCTTGTTCTCTCTGGTCAGTTTGCTTCCTGCTGCTCTTCGCGCTTTCTCTCCCAGACAGGCGTAATTGCCGACCCGGGGAGCGTCGCATCGCCATAGCAATGTGTCTGCAACGCATAGCTACGTATCTGATTGAATGTATATCAGAAAAATATTATTGCCATGCACCTGGTGACGTCATATATTCGTAAATATAATTTGAATTAGAACACAACAAAGCTGTCATGGCTATAGTGCCAGGGGAGTCGAATGACGACTGCTACTCGATCGTTTTGGTCCTCGGAAAAACGTTTCGCGCTGCACTGAGCCCCCAGCAAACAGAAGTTGTACAGGTGAGGCTCTGGTTGGCCTAAATATATGTTTAGGCATCGCTTCTCGGCTCTTTAGAGCTAAGATCAAGTGTAGTATCTGTTCTTCTCAGTTTAATACCTGGGACGCAAGCGATTCGCTTGCATGTCTTTGTATTAACCTGATTTTTGGACAGGGGGTATGGTGCCGAGGCTTGCCTCGCCCTGCCCACGGGTTGTCCTGGTATTGCACTACCTCCAGGCACGGCCCACATTCCCACTTTGGTGGGAAAATCAAGCAATTCATCCCAGTTCTTCGTCGTATATTGTTGTAAACCCTCTTTTCTCACCTCGTAGCCAACATTTTCATGCGCTAAAACCGTCGCAAGCCTGCTGTTCTAATTACTACGTACCGTACCACCCGCCGATTGGGAAACAATCGGGCGTAGAGAAAACGTCCGATTACGTCGGCGTTTTCACAACAAACGCTAAAAAAGTATAGATGAAGAGGGTCGATCTTGAAGTTAACCAAATCATACTTACCTGACGGGGGCCTTCACCGTGATCAGGCCGGCGGTGGGCCCAAGGCGAGGCTTAGCCATTGCACTTTGGCCTAGCTGACCCTTGCGATTACCCCAAATGTGGGTAACTCGGCCGTACAATTTCTGTTAGTGGGGTCTGCGTTCGCGCTAACCCCGTATTATTCTTAATCAATCAATCGCTTGTTCTCTCTGGTCAGTTTGCTTCCTGCTGCTCTTCGCGCTTTCTCTCCCAGACAGGCGTAATTGCCGACCCGGGGAGCGTCGCATCGCCATAGCAATGTGTCTGCAACGCATAGCTACGTATCTGATTGAATGTATATCAGAAAAATATTATTGCCATGCACCTGGTGACGTCATATATTCGTAAATATAATTTGAATTAGAACACAACAAAGCTGTCATGGCTATAGTGCCAGGGGAGTCGAATGACGACTGCTACTCGATCGTTTTGGTCCTCGGAAAAACGTTTCGCGCTGCACTGAGCCCCCAGCAAACAGAAGTTGTACAGGTGAGGCTCTGGTTGGCCTAAATATATGTTTAGGCATCGCTTCTCGGCTCTTTAGAGCTAAGATCAAGTGTAGTATCTGTTCTTCTCAGTTTAATACCTGGGACGCAAGCGATTCGCTTGCATGTCTTTGTATTAACCTGATTTTTGGACAGGGGGTATGGTGCCGAGGCTTGCCTCGCCCTGCCCACGGGTTGTCCTGGTATTGCACTACCTCCAGGCACGGCCCACATTCCCACTTTGGTGGGAAAATCAAGCAATTCATCCCAGTTCTTCGTCGTATATTGTTGTAAACCCTCTTTTCTCACCTCGTAGCCAACATTTTCATGCGCTAAAACCGTCGCAAGCCTGCTGTTCTAATTACTACGTACCGTACCACCCGCCGATTGGGAAACAATCGGGCGTAGAGAAAACGTCCGATTACGTCGGCGTTTTCACAACAAACGCTAAAAAAGTATAGATGAAGAGGGTCGATCTTGAAGTTAACCAAATCATACTTACCTGACGGGGGCCTTCACCGTGATCAGGCCGGCGGTGGGCCCAAGGCGAGGCTTAGCCATTGCACTTTGGCCTAGCTGACCCTTGCGATTACCCCAAATGTGGGTAACTCGGCCGTACAATTTCTGTTAGTGGGGTCTGCGTTCGCGCTAACCCCGTATTATTCTTAATCAATCAATCGCTTGTTCTCTCTGGTCAGTTTGCTTCCTGCTGCTCTTCGCGCTTTCTCTCCCAGACAGGCGTAATTGCCGACCCGGGGAGCGTCGCATCGCCATAGCAATGTGTCTGCAACGCATAGCTACGTATCTGATTGAATGTATATCAGAAAAATATTATTGCCATGCACCTGGTGACGTCATATATTCGTAAATATAATTTGAATTAGAACACAACAAAGCTGTCATGGCTATAGTGCCAGGGGAGTCGAATGACGACTGCTACTCGATCGTTTTGGTCCTCGGAAAAACGTTTCGCGCTGCACTGAGCCCCCAGCAAACAGAAGTTGTACAGGTGAGGCTCTGGTTGGCCTAAATATATGTTTAGGCATCGCTTCTCGGCTCTTTAGAGCTAAGATCAAGTGTAGTATCTGTTCTTCTCAGTTTAATACCTGGGACGCAAGCGATTCGCTTGCATGTCTTTGTATTAACCTGATTTTTGGACAGGGGGTATGGTGCCGAGGCTTGCCTCGCCCTGCCCACGGGTTGTCCTGGTATTGCACTACCTCCAGGCACGGCCCACATTCCCACTTTGGTGGGAAAATCAAGCAATTCATCCCAGTTCTTCGTCGTATATTGTTGTAAACCCTCTTTTCTCACCTCGTAGCCAACATTTTCATGCGCTAAAACCGTCGCAAGCCTGCTGTTCTAATTACTACGTACCGTACCACCCGCCGATTGGGAAACAATCGGGCGTAGAGAAAACGTCCGATTACGTCGGCGTTTTCACAACAAACGCTAAAAAAGTATAGATGAAGAGGGTCGATCTTGAAGTTAACCAAATCATACTTACCTGACGGGGGCCTTCACCGTGATCAGGCCGGCGGTGGGCCCAAGGCGAGGCTTAGCCATTGCACTTTGGCCTAGCTGACCCTTGCGATTACCCCAAATGTGGGTAACTCGGCCGTACAATTTCTGTTAGTGGGGTCTGCGTTCGCGCTAACCCCGTATTATTCTTAATCAATCAATCGCTTGTTCTCTCTGGTCAGTTTGCTTCCTGCTGCTCTTCGCGCTTTCTCTCCCAGACAGGCGTAATTGCCGACCCGGGGAGCGTCGCATCGCCATAGCAATGTGTCTGCAACGCATAGCTACGTATCTGATTGAATGTATATCAGAAAAATATTATTGCCATGCACCTGGTGACGTCATATATTCGTAAATATAATTTGAATTAGAACACAACAAAGCTGTCATGGCTATAGTGCCAGGGGAGTCGAATGACGACTGCTACTCGATCGTTTTGGTCCTCGGAAAAACGTTTCGCGCTGCACTGAGCCCCCAGCAAACAGAAGTTGTACAGGTGAGGCTCTGGTTGGCCTAAATATATGTTTAGGCATCGCTTCTCGGCTCTTTAGAGCTAAGATCAAGTGTAGTATCTGTTCTTCTCAGTTTAATACCTGGGACGCAAGCGATTCGCTTGCATGTCTTTGTATTAACCTGATTTTTGGACAGGGGGTATGGTGCCGAGGCTTGCCTCGCCCTGCCCACGGGTTGTCCTGGTATTGCACTACCTCCAGGCACGGCCCACATTCCCACTTTGGTGGGAAAATCAAGCAATTCATCCCAGTTCTTCGTCGTATATTGTTGTAAATCCTCTTTTCTCACCTCGTAGCCAACATTTTCATGCGCTAAAACCGTCGCAAGCCTGCTGTTCTAATTACTACGTACCGTACCACCCGCCGATTGGGAAACAATCGGGCGTAGAGAAAACGTCCGATTACGTCGGCGTTTTCACAACAAACGCTAAAAAAGTATAGATGAAGAGGGTCGATCTTGAAGTTAACCAAATCATACTTACCTGACGGGGGCCTTCACCGTGATCAGGCCGGCGGTGGGCCCAAGGCGAGGCTTAGCCATTGCACTTTGGCCTAGCTGACCCTTGCGATTACCCCAAATGTGGGTAACTCGGCCGTACAATTTCTGTTAGTGGGGTCTGCGTTCGCGCTAACCCCGTATTATTCTTAATCAATCGTTGTGTTCTCTCTGGTCAGTTTGCTTCCTGCTGCTCTTCGCGCTTTCTCTCCCAGACAGGCGTAATTGCCGACCCGGGGAGCGTCGCATCGCCATAGCAATGTGTCTGCAACGCATAGCTACGTATCTGATTGAATGTATATCAGAAAAATATTATTGCCATGCACCTGGTGACGTCATATATTCGTAAATATAATTTGAATTAGAACACAACAAAGCTGTCATGGCTATAGTGCCGGGGGAGTCGAATGACGACTGCTACTCGATCGTTTTGGTCCTCGGAAAAACGTTTCGCGCTGCACTGAGCCCCCAGCAAACAGAAGTTGTACAGGTGAGGCTCTGGTTGGCCTAAATATATGTTTAGGCATCGCTTCTCGGCTCTTTAGAGCTAAGATCAAGTGTAGTATCTGTTCTTCTCAGTTTAATACCTGGGACGCAAGCGATTCGCTTGCATGTCTTTGTATTAACCTGATTTTTGGACAGGGGGTATGGTGCCGAGGCTTGCCTCGCCCTGCCCACGGGTTGTCCTGGTATTGCACTACCTCCAGGCACGGCCCACATTCCCACTTTGGTGGGAAAATCAAGCAATTCATCCCAGTTCTTCGTCGTATATTGTTGTAAACCCTCTTTTCTCACCTCGTAGCCAACATTTTCATGCGCTAAAACCGTCGCAAGCCTGCTGTTCTAATTACTACGTACCGTACCACCCGCCGATTGGGAAACAATCGGGCGTAGAGAAAACGTCCGATTACGTCGGCGTTTTCACAACAAACGCTAAAAAAGTATAGATGAAGAGGGTCGATCTTGAAGTTAACCAAATCATACTTACCTGACGGGGGCCTTCACCGTGATCAGGCCGGCGGTGGGCCCAAGGCGAGGCTTAGCCATTGCACTTTGGCCTAGCTGACCCTTGCGATTTACCCCAAATGTGGGTAACTCGGCCGTACAATTTCTGTTAGTGGGGTCTGCGTTCGCGCTAACCCCGTATTATTCTTAATCAATCGCTTGTTCTCTCTGGTCAGTTTGCTTCCTGCTGCTCTTCGCGCTTTCTCTCCCAGACAGGCGTAATTGCCGACCCGGGGAGCGTCGCATCGCCATAGCAATGTGTCTGCAACGCATAGCTACGTATCTGATTGAATGTATATCAGAAAAATATTATTGCCATGCACCTGGTGACGTCATATATTCGTAAATATAATTTGAATTAGAACACAACAAAGCTGTCATGGCTATAGTGCCGGGGGAGTCGAATGACGACTGCTACTCGATCGTTTTGGTCCTCGGAAAAACGTTTCGCGCTGCACTGAGCCCCCAGCAAACAGAAGTTGTACAGGTGAGGCTCTGGTTGGCCTAAATATATGTTTAGGCATCGCTTCTCGGCTCTTTAGAGCTAAGATCAAGTGTAGTATCTGTTCTTCTCAGTTTAATACCTGGGACACGCAGCGATTCGCTTGCATGTCTTTGTATTAACCTGATTTTTGGACAGGGGGTATGGTGCCGAGGCTTGCCTCGCCCTGCCCACGGGTTGTCCTGGTATTGCACTACCTCCAGGCACGGCCCACATTCCCACTTTGGTGGGAAAATCAAGCAATTCATCCCAGTTCTTCGTCGTATATTGTTGTAAATCCTCTTTTCTCACCTCGTAGCCAACATTTTCATGCGCTAAAACCGTCGCAAGCCTGCTGTTCTAATTACTACGTACCGTACCACCCGCCGATTGGGAAACAATCGGGGGTAGAGAAAACGTCCGATTACGTCGGCGTTTTCACAACAAACGCTAAAAAAGTATAGATGAAGAGGGTCGATCTTGAAGTTAACCAAATCATACTTACCTGACGGGGGCCTTCACCGTGATCAGGCCGGCGGTGGGCCCAAGGCGAGGCTTAGCCATTGCACTTTGGCCTAGCTGACCCTTGCGATTACCCCAAATGTGGGTAACTCGGCCGTACAATTTCTGTTAGTGGGGTCTGCGTTCGCGCTAACCCCGTATTATTCTTAATCAATCGCTTGTTCTCTCTGGTCAGTTTGCTTCCTGCTGCTCTTCGCGCTTTCTCTCCCAGACAGGCGTAATTGCCGACCCGGGGAGCGTCGCATCGCCATAGCAATGTGTCTGCAACGCATAGCTACGTATCTGATTGAATGTATATCAGAAAAATATTATTGCCATGCACCTGGTGACGTCATATATTCGTAAATATAATTTGAATTAGAACACAACAAAGCTGTCATGGCTATAGTGCCCGGGGGAGTCGAATGACGACTGCTACTCGATCGTTTTGGTCCTCGGAAAAACGTTTCGCGCTGCACTGAGCCCCCAGCAAACAGAAGTTGTACAGGTGAGGCTCTGGTTGGCCTAAATATATGTTTAGGCATCGCTTCTCGGCTCTTTAGAGCTAAGATCAAGTGTAGTATCTGTTCTTCTCAGTTTAATACCTGGGACGCAAGCGATTCGCTTGCATGTCTTTGTATTAACCTGATTTTTGGACAGGGGGTATGGTGCCGAGGCTTGCCTCGCCCTGCCCACGGGTTGTCCTGGTATTGCACTACCTCCAGGCACGGCCCACATTCCCACTTTGGTGGGAAAATCAAGCAATTCATCCCAGTTCTTCGTCGTATATTGTTGTAAATCCTCTTTTCTCACCTCGTAGCCAACATTTTCATGCGCTAAAACCGTCGCAAGCCTGCTGTTCTAATTACTACGTACCGTACCACCCGCCGATTGGGAAACAATCGGGCGTAGAGAAAACGTCCGATTACGTCGGCGTTTTCACAACAAACGCTAAAAAGTATAGATGAAGAGGGTCGATCTTGAAGTTAACCAAATCATACTTACCTGACGGGGGCCTTCACCGTGATCAGGCCGGCGGTGGGCCCAAGGCGAGGCTTAGCCATTGCACTTTGGCCTAGCTGACCCTTGCGATTACCCCAAATGTGGGTAACTCGGCCGTACAATTTCTGTTAGTGGGGTCTGCGTTCGCGCTAACCCCGTATTATTCTTAATCAATCGCTTGTTCTCTCTGGTCAGTTTGCTTCCTGCTGCTCTTCGCGCTTTCTCTCCCAGACAGGCGTAATTGCCGACCCGGGGAGCGTCGCATCGCCATAGCAATGTGTCTGCAACGCATAGCTACGTATCTGATTGAATGTATATCAGAAAAATATTATTGCCATGCACCTGGTGACGTCATATATTCGTAAATATAATTTGAATTAGAACACAACAAAGCTGTCATGGCTATAGTGCCGGGGGAGTCGAATGACGACTGCTACTCGATCGTTTTGGTCCTCGGAAAAACGTTTCGCGCTGCACTGAGCCCCCAGCAAACAGAAGTTGTACAGGTGAGGCTCTGGTTGGCCTAAATATATGTTTAGGCATCGCTTCTCGGCTCTTTAGAGCTAAGATCAAGTGTAGTATCTGTTCTTCTCAGTTTAATACCTGGGACGCAAGCGATTCGCTTGCATGTCTTTGTATTAACCTGATTTTTGGACAGGGGGTATGGTGCCGAGGCTTGCCTCGCCCTGCCCACGGTTGTCCTGGTATTGCACTACCCTCCAGGCACGGCCCACATTCCCACTTTGGTGGGAAAATCAAGCAATTCATCCCAGTTCTTCGTCGTATATTGTTGTAAATCCTCTTTTCTCACCTCGTAGCCAACATTTTCATGCGCTAAAACCGTCGCAAGCCTGCTGTTCTAATTACTACGTACCGTACCACCCGCCGATTGGGAAACAATCGGGCGTAAGAGGAACGTCCCGATTACGTCGGCGTTTCACAACAACGCTAAAAAAGTATAGATGAAGAGGGTCGATCTTGAAGTTAACCAAATCATACTTACCTGACGGGGCCCTTCACCGTGATCAGGCCGGCGGTGGGCCCAAGGCGAGGCTTAGCCATTGCACTTTGGCCTAGCTGACCCTTGCGATTACCCCAAATGTGGGTAACTCGGCCGTACAATTTCTGTTAGTGGGGTCTGCGTTCGCGCTAACCCCGTATTATTCTTAATCAATCGCTTGTTCTCTCTGGTCAGTTTGCTTCCTGCTGCTCTTCGCGCTTTCTCTCCCAGACAGGCGTAATTGCCGACCCGGGGAGCGTCGCATCGCCATAGCAATGTGTCTGCAACGCATAGCTACGTATCTGATTGAATGTATATCAGAAAAATATTATTGCCATGCACCTGGTGACGTCATATATTCGTAAATATAATTTGAATTAGAACACAACAAAGCTGTCATGGCTATAGTGCCGGGGGAGTCGAATGACGACTGCTACTCGATCGTTTTGGTCCTCGGAAAAACGTTTCGCGCTGCACTGAGCCCCCAGCAAACAGAAGTTGTACAGGTGAGGCTCTGGTTGGCCTAAATATATGTTTAGGCATCGCTTCTCGGCTCTTTAGAGCTAAGATCAAGTGTAGTATCTGTTCTTCTCAGTTTAATACCTGGGACGCAAGCGATTCGCTTGCATGTCTTTGTATTAACCTGATTTTTGGACAGGGGGTATGGTGCCGAGGCTTGCCTCGCCCTGCCCACGGGTTGTCCTGGTATTGCACTACCTCCAGGCACGGCCCACATTCCCACTTTGGTGGGAAAATCAAGCAATTCATCCCAGTTCTTCGTCGTATATTGTTGTAAATCCTCTTTTCTCACCTCGTAGCCAACATTTTCATGCGCTAAAACCGTCGCAAGCCTGCTGTTCTAATTACTACGTACCGTACCACCCGCCGATTGGGAAACAATCGGGCGTAGAGAAAACGTCCGATTACGTCGGCGTTTTCACAACAAACGCTAAAAAAGTATAGATGAAGAGGGTCGATCTTGAAGTTAACCAAATCATACTTACCTGACGGGGGCCTTCACCGTGATCAGGCCGGCGGTGGGCCCAAGGCGAGGCTTAGCCATTGCACTTTGGCCTAGCTGACCCTTGCGATTACCCCAAATGTGGGTAACTCGGCCGTACAATTTCTGTTAGTGGGGTCTGCGTTCGCGCTAACCCCGTATTATTCTTAATCAATCGCTTGTTCTCTCTGGTCAGTTTGCTTCCTGCTGCTCTTCGCGCTTTCTCTCCCAGACAGGCGTAATTGCCGACCCGGGGAGCGTCGCATCGCCATAGCAATGTGTCTGCAACGCATAGCTACGTATCTGATTGAATGTATATCAGAAAAATATTATTGCCATGCACCTGGTGACGTCATATATTCGTAAATATAATTTGAATTAGAACACAACAAAGCTGTCATGGCTATAGTGCCGGGGGAGTCGAATGACGACTGCTACTCGATCGTTTTGGTCCTCGGAAAAACGTTTCGCGCTGCACTGAGCCCCCAGCAAACAGAAGTTGTACAGGTGAGGCTCTGGTTGGCCTAAATATATGTTTAGGCATCGCTTCTCGGCTCTTTAGAGCTAAGATCAAGTGTAGTATCTGTTCTTCTCAGTTTAATACCTGGGACGCAAGCGATTCGCTTGCATGTCTTTGTATTAACCTGATTTTTGGACAGGGGGTATGGTGCCGAGGCTTGCCTCGCCCTGCCCACGGGTTGTCCTGGTATTGCACTACCTCCAGGCACGGCCCACATTCCCACTTTGGTGGGAAAATCAAGCAATTCATCCCAGTTCTTCGTCGTATATTGTTGTAAATCCTCTTTTCTCACCTCGTAGCCAACATTTTCATGCGCTAAAACCGTCGCAAGCCTGCTGTTCTAATTACTACGTACCGTACCACCCGCCGATTGGGAAACAATCGGGCGTAGAGAAAACGTCCGATTACGTCGGCGTTTTCACAACAAACGCTAAAAAAGTATAGATGAAGAGGGTCGATCTTGAAGTTAACCAAATCATACTTACCTGACGGGGGCCTTCACCGTGATCAGGCCGGCGGTGGGCCCAAGGCGAGGCTTAGCCATTGCACTTTGGCCTAGCTGACCCTTGCGATTACCCCAAATGTGGGTAACTCGGCCGTACAATTTCTGTTAGTGGGGTCTGCGTTCGCGCTAACCCCGTATTATTCTTAATCAATCGCTTGTTCTCTCTGGTCAGTTTGCTTCCTGCTGCTCTTCGCGCTTTCTCTCCCAGACAGGCGTAATTGCCGACCCGGGGAGCGTCGCATCGCCATAGCAATGTGTCTGCAACGCATAGCTACGTATCTGATTGAATGTATATCAGAAAAATATTATTGCCATGCACCTGGTGACGTCTATATTCGTAAATATAATTTGAATTAGAACACAACAAAGCTGTCATGGCTATAGTGCCGGGGGAGTCGAATGACGACTGCTACTCGATCGTTTTGGTCCTCGGAAAAACGTTTCGCGCTGCACTGAGCCCCCAGCAAACAGAAGTTGTACAGGTGAGGCTCTGGTTGGCCTAAATATATGTTTAGGCATCGCTTCTCGGCTCTTTAGAGCTAAGATCAAGTGTAGTATCTGTTCTTCTCAGTTTAATACCTGGGACGCAAGCGATTCGCTTGCATGTCTTTGTATTAACCTGATTTTTGGACAGGGGGTATGGTGCCGAGGCTTGCCTCGCCCTGCCCACGGGTTGTCCTGGTATTGCACTACCTCCAGGCACGGCCCACATTCCCACTTTGGTGGGAAAATCAAGCAATTCATCCCAGTTCTTCGTCGTATATTGTTGTAAATCCTCTTTTCTCACCTCGTAGCCAACATTTTCATGCGCTAAAACCGTCGCAAGCCTGCTGTTCTAATTACTACGTACCGTACCACCCGCCGATTGGGAAACAATCGGGCGTAGAGAAAACGTCCGATTACGTCGGCGTTTTCACAACAAACGCTAAAAAAGTATAGATGAAGAGGGTCGATCTTGAAGTTAACCAAATCATACTTACCTGACGGGGGCCTTCACCGTGATCAGGCCGGCGGTGGGCCCAAGGCGAGGCTTAGCCATTGCACTTTGGCCTAGCTGACCCTTGCGATTACCCCAAATGTGGGTAACTCGGCCGTACAATTTCTGTTAGTGGGGTCTGCGTTCGCGCTAACCCCGTATTATTCTTAATCAATCGCTTGTTCTCTCTGGTCAGTTTGCTTCCTGCTGCTCTTCGCGCTTTCTCTCCCAGACAGGCGTAATTGCCGACCCGGGGAGCGTCGCATCGCCATAGCAATGTGTCTGCAACGCATAGCTACGTATCTGATTGAATGTATATCAGAAAAATATTATTGCCATGCACCTGGTGACGTCATATATTCGTAAATATAATTTGAATTAGAACACAACAAAGCTGTCATGGCTATAGTGCCGGGGGAGTCGAATGACGACTGCTACTCGATCGTTTTGGTCCTCGGAAAAACGTTTCGCGCTGCACTGAGCCCCCAGCAAACAGAAGTTGTACAGGTGAGGCTCTGGTTGGCCTAAATATATGTTTAGGCATCGCTTCTCGGCTCTTTAGAGCTAAGATCAAGTGTAGTATCTGTTCTTCTCAGTTTAATACCTGGGACGCAAGCGATTCGCTTGCATGTCTTTGTATTAACCTGATTTTTGGACAGGGGGTATGGTGCCGAGGCTTGCCTCGCCCTGCCCACGGGTTGTCCTGGTATTGCACTACCTCCAGGCACGGCCCACATTCCCACTTTGGTGGGAAAATCAAGCAATTCATCCCAGTTCTTCGTCGTATATTGTTGTAAATCCTCTTTTCTCACCTCGTAGCCAACATTTTCATGCGCTAAAACCGTCGCAAGCCTGCTGTTCTAATTACTACGTACCGTACCACCCGCCGATTGGGAAACAATCGGGCGTAGAGAAAACGTCCGATTACGTCGGCGTTTTCACAACAAACGCTAAAAAAGTATAGATGAAGAGGGTCGATCTTGAAGTTAACCAAATCATACTTACCTGACGGGGGCCTTCACCGTGATCAGGCCGGCGGTGGGCCCAAGGCGAGGCTTAGCCATTGCACTTTGGCCTAGCTGACCCTTGCGATTACCCCAAATGTGGGTAACTCGGCCGTACAATTTCTGTTAGTGGGGTCTGCGTTCGCGCTAACCCCGTATTATTCTTAATCAATCGCTTGTTCTCTCTGGTCAGTTTGCTTCCTGCTGCTCTTCGCGCTTTCTCTCCCAGACAGGCGTAATTGCCGACCCGGGGAGCGTCGCATCGCCATAGCAATGTGTCTGCAACGCATAGCTACGTATCTGATTGAATGTATATCAGAAAAATATTATTGCCATGCACCTGGTGACGTCATATATTCGTAAATATAATTTGAATTAGAACACAACAAAGCTGTCATGGCTATAGTGCCGGGGGAGTCGAATGACGACTGCTACTCGATCGTTTTGGTCCTCGGAAAAACGTTTCGCGCTGCACTGAGCCCCCAGCAAACAGAAGTTGTACAGGTGAGGCTCTGGTTGGCCTAAATATATGTTTAGGCATCGCTTCTCGGCTCTTTAGAGCTAAGATCAAGTGTAGTATCTGTTCTTCTCAGTTTAATACCTGGGACGCAAGCGATTCGCTTGCATGTCTTTGTATTAACCTGATTTTTGGACAGGGGGTATGGTGCCGAGGCTTGCCTCGCCCTGCCCACGGGTTGTCCTGGTATTGCACTACCTCCAGGCACGGCCCACATTCCCACTTTGGTGGGAAAATCAAGCAATTCATCCCAGTTCTTCGTCGTATATTGTTGTAAATCCTCTTTTCTCACCTCGTAGCCAACATTTTCATGCGCTAAAACCGTCGCAAGCCTGCTGTTCTAATTACTACGTACCGTACCACCCGCCGATTGGGAAACAATCGGGCGTAGAGAAAACGTCCGATTACGTCGGCGTTTTCACAACAAACGCTAAAAAAGTATAGATGAAGAGGGTCGATCTTGAAGTTAACCAAATCATACTTACCTGACGGGGGCCTTCACCGTGATCAGGCCGGCGGTGGGCCCAAGGCGAGGCTTAGCCATTGCACTTTGGCCTAGCTGACCCTTGCGATTACCCCAAATGTGGGTAACTCGGCCGTACAATTTCTGTTAGTGGGGTCTGCGTTCGCGCTAACCCCGTATTATTCTTAATCAATCGCTTGTTCTCTCTGGTCAGTTTGCTTCCTGCTGCTCTTCGCGCTTTCTCTCCCAGACAGGCGTAATTGCCGACCCGGGGAGCGTCGCATCGCCATAGCAATGTGTCTGCAACGCATAGCTACGTATCTGATTGAATGTATATCAGAAAAATATTATTGCCATGCACCTGGTGACGTCATATATTCGTAAATATAATTTGAATTAGAACACAACAAAGCTGTCATGGCTATAGTGCCGGGGGAGTCGAATGACGACTGCTACTCGATCGTTTTGGTCCTCGGAAAAACGTTTCGCGCTGCACTGAGCCCCCAGCAAACAGAAGTTGTACAGGTGAGGCTCTGGTTGGCCTAAATATATGTTTAGGCATCGCTTCTCGGCTCTTTAGAGCTAAGATCAAGTGTAGTATCTGTTCTTCTCAGTTTAATACCTGGGACGCAAGCGATTCGCTTGCATGTCTTTGTATTAACCTGATTTTTGGACAGGGGGTATGGTGCCGAGGCTTGCCTCGCCCTGCCCACGGGTTGTCCTGGTATTGCACTACCTCCAGGCACGGCCCACATTCCCACTTTGGTGGGAAAATCAAGCAATTCATCCCAGTTCTTCGTCGTATATTGTTGTAAATCCTCTTTTCTCACCTCGTAGCCAACATTTTCATGCGCTAAAACCGTCGCAAGCCTGCTGTTCTAATTACTACGTACCGTACCACCCGCCGATTGGGAAACAATCGGGCGTAGAGAAAACGTCCGATTACGTCGGCGTTTTCACAACAAACGCTAAAAAAGTATAGATGAAGAGGGTCGATCTTGAAGTTAACCAAATCATACTTACCTGACGGGGGCCTTCACCGTGATCAGGCCGGCGGTGGGCCCAAGGCGAGGCTTAGCCATTGCACTTTGGCCTAGCTGACCCTTGCGATTACCCCAAATGTGGGTAACTCGGCCGTACAATTTCTGTTAGTGGGGTCTGCGTTCGCGCTAACCCCGTATTATTCTTAATCAATCGCTTGTTCTCTCTGGTCAGTTTGCTTCCTGCTGCTCTTCGCGCTTTCTCTCCCAGACAGGCGTAATTGCCGACCCGGGGAGCGTCGCATCGCCATAGCAATGTGTCTGCAACGCATAGCTACGTATCTGATTGAATGTATATCAGAAAAATATTATTGCCATGCACCTGGTGACGTCATATATTCGTAAATATAATTTGAATTAGAACACAACAAAGCTGTCATGGCTATAGTGCCGGGGGAGTCGAATGACGACTGCTACTCGATCGTTTTGGTCCTCGGAAAAACGTTTCGCGCTGCACTGAGCCCCCAGCAAACAGAAGTTGTACAGGTGAGGCTCTGGTTGGCCTAAATATATGTTTAGGCATCGCTTCTCGGCTCTTTAGAGCTAAGATCAAGTGTAGTATCTGTTCTTCTCAGTTTAATACCTGGGACGCAAGCGATTCGCTTGCATGTCTTTGTATTAACCTGATTTTTGGACAGGGGGTATGGTGCCGAGGCTTGCCTCGCCCTGCCCACGGGTTGTCCTGGTATTGCACTACCTCCAGGCACGGCCCACATTCCCACTTTGGTGGGAAAATCAAGCAATTCATCCCAGTTCTTCGTCGTATATTGTTGTAAACCCTCTTTTCTCACCTCGTAGCCAACATTTTCATGCGCTAAAACCGTCGCAAGCCTGCTGTTCTAATTACTACGTACCGTACCACCCGCCGATTGGGAAACAATCGGGCGTAGAGAAAACGTCCGATTACGTCGGCGTTTTCACAACAAACGCTAAAAAAGTATAGATGAAGAGGGTCGATCTTGAAGTTAACCAAATCATACTTACCTGACGGGGGCCTTCACCGTGATCAGGCCGGCGGTGGGCCCAAGGCGAGGCTTAGCCATTGCACTTTGGCCTAGCTGACCCTTGCGATTACCCCAAATGTGGGTAACTCGGCCGTACAATTTCTGTTAGTGGGTCTGCGTTCGCGCTAACCCCGTATTATTCTTAATCAATCAATCGCTTGTTCTCTCTGGTCAGTTTGCTTCCTGCTGCTCTTCGCGCTTTCTCTCCCAGACAGGCGTAATTGCCGACCCGGGGAGCGTCGCATCGCCATAGCAATGTGTCTGCAACGCATAGCTACGTATCTGATTGAATGTATATCAGAAAAATATTATTGCCATGCACCTGGTGACGTCATATATTCGTAAATATAATTTGAATTAGAACACAACAAAGCTGTCATGGCTATAGTGCCAGGGGAGTCGAATGACGACTGCTACTCGATCGTTTTGGTCCTCGGAAAAACGTTTCGCGCTGCACTGAGCCCCCAGCAAACAGAAGTTGTACAGGTGAGGCTCTGGTTGGCCTAAATATATGTTTAGGCATCGCTTCTCGGCTCTTTAGAGCTAAGATCAAGTGTAGTATCTGTTCTTCTCAGTTTAATACCTGGGACGCAAGCGATTCGCTTGCATGTCTTTGTATTAACCTGATTTTTGGACAGGGGGTATGGTGCCGAGGCTTGCCTCGCCCTGCCCACGGGTTGTCCTGGTATTGCACTACCTCCAGGCACGGCCCACATTCCCACTTTGGTGGGAAAATCAAGCAATTCATCCCAGTTCTTCGTCGTATATTGTTGTAAACCCTCTTTTCTCACCTCGTAGCCAACATTTTCATGCGCTAAAACCGTCGCAAGCCTGCTGTTCTAATTACTACGTACCGTACCACCCGCCGATTGGGAAACAATCGGGCGTAGAGAAAACGTCCGATTACGTCGGCGTTTTCACAACAAACGCTAAAAAAGTATAGATGAAGAGGGTCGATCTTGAAGTTAACCAAATCATACTTACCTGACGGGGGCCTTCACCGTGATCAGGCCGGCGGTGGGCCCAAGGCGAGGCTTAGCCATTGCACTTTGGCCTAGCTGACCCTTGCGATTACCCCAAATGTGGGTAACTCGGCCGTACAATTTCTGTTAGTGGGGTCTGCGTTCGCGCTAACCCGTATTATTCTTAATCAATCAATCGCTTGTTCTCTCTGGTCAGTTTGCTTCCTGCTGCTCTTCGCGCTTTCTCTCCCAGACAGGCGTAATTGCCGACCCGGGGAGCGTCGCATCGCCATAGCAATGTGTCTGCAACGCATAGCTACGTATCTGATTGAATGTATATCAGAAAAATATTATTGCCATGCACCTGGTGACGTCATATATTCGTAAATATAATTTGAATTAGAACACAACAAAGCTGTCATGGCTATAGTGCCAGGGGAGTCGAATGACGACTGCTACTCGATCGTTTTGGTCCTCGGAAAAACGTTTCGCGCTGCACTGAGCCCCCAGCAACAGAAGTTGTACAGGTGAGGCTCTGGTTGGCCTAAATATATGTTTAGGCATCGCTTCTCGGCTCTTTAGAGCTAAGATCAAGTGTAGTATCTGTTCTTCTCAGTTTAATACCTGGGACGCAAGCGATTCGCTTGCATGTCTTTGTATTAACCTGATTTTTGGACAGGGGGTATGGTGCCGAGGCTTGCCTCGCCCTGCCCACGGGTTGTCCTGGTATTGCACTACCTCCAGGCACGGCCCACATTCCCACTTTGGTGGGAAAATCAAGCAATTCATCCCAGTTCTTCGTCGTATATTGTTGTAAACCCTCTTTTCTCACCTCGTAGCCAACATTTTCATGCGCTAAAACCGTCGCAAGCCTGCTGTTCTAATTACTACGTACCGTACCACCCGCCGATTGGGAAACAATCGGGCGTAGAGAAAACGTCCGATTACGTCGGCGTTTTCACAACAAACGCTAAAAAAGTATAGATGAAGAGGGTCGATCTTGAAGTTAACCAAATCATACTTACCTGACGGGGGCTTCACCGTGATCAGGCCGGCGGTGGGCCCAAGGCGAGGCTTAGCCATTGCACTTTGGCCTAGCTGACCCTTGCGATTACCCCAAATGTGGGTAACTCGGCCGTACAATTTCTGTTAGTGGGGTCTGCGTTCGCGCTAACCCCGTATTATTCTTAATCAATCAATCGCTTGTTCTCTCTGGTCAGTTTGCTTCCTGCTGCTCTTCGCGCTTTCTCTCCCAGACAGGCGTAATTGCCGACCCGGGGAGCGTCGCATCGCCATAGCAATGTGTCTGCAACGCATAGCTACGTATCTGATTGAATGTATATCAGAAAAATATTATTGCCATGCACCTGGTGACGTCATATATTCGTAAATATAATTTGAATTAGAACACAACAAAGCTGTCATGGCTATAGTGCCAGGGGAGTCGAATGACGACTGCTACTCGATCGTTTTGGTCCTCGGAAAAACGTTTCGCGCTGCACTGAGCCCCCAGCAAACAGAAGTTGTACAGGTGAGGCTCTGGTTGGCCTAAATATATGTTTAGGCATCGCTTCTCGGCTCTTTAGAGCTAAGATCAAGTGTAGTATCTGTTCTTCTCAGTTTAATACCTGGGACGCAAGCGATTCGCTTGCATGTCTTTGTATTAACCTGATTTTTGGACAGGGGGTATGGTGCCGAGGCTTGCCTCGCCCTGCCCACGGGTTGTCCTGGTATTGCACTACCTCCAGGCACGGCCCACATTCCCACTTTGGTGGGAAAATCAAGCAATTCATCCCAGTTCTTCGTCGTATATTGTTGTAAACCCTCTTTTCTCACCTCGTAGCCAACATTTTCATGCGCTAAAACCGTCGCAAGCCTGCTGTTCTAATTACTACGTACCGTACCACCCGCCGATTGGGAAACAATCGGGCGTAGAGAAACGTCCGATTACGTCGGCGTTTTCACAACAAACGCTAAAAAAGTATAGATGAAGAGGGTCGATCTTGAAGTTAACCAAATCATACTTACCTGACGGGGGGCCTTCACCGTGATCAGGCCGGCGGTGGGCCCAAGGCGAGGCTTAGCCATTGCACTTTGCCTAGCTGACCCTTGCGATTACCCCAAATGTGGGTAACTCGGCCGTACAATTTCTGTTAGTGGGGTCTGCGTTCGCGCTAACCCCGTATTATTCTTAATCAATCAATCGCTTGTTCTCTCTGGTCAGTTTGCTTCCTGCTGCTCTTCGCGCTTTCTCTCCCAGACAGGCGTAATTGCCGACCCGGGGAGCGTCGCATCGCCATAGCAACGCATAGCTACGTATCTGATTGAATGTATATCAGAAAAATATTATTGCCATGCACCTGGTGACGTCATATATTCGTAAATATAATTTGAATTAGAACACAACAAAGCTGTCATGGCTATAGTGCCGGGGGAGTCGAATGACGACTGCTACTCGATCGTTTTGGTCCTCGGAAAAACGTTTCGCGCTGCACTGAGCCCCCAGCAAACAGAAGTTGTACAGGTGAGGCTCTGGTTGGCCTAAATATATGTTTAGGCATCGCTTCTCGGCTCTTTAGAGCTAAGATCAAGTGTAGTATCTGTTCTTCTCAGTTTAATACCTGGGACGCAAGCGATTCGCTTGCATGTCTTTGTATTAACCTGATTTTTGGACAGGGGGTATGGTGCCGAGGCTTGCCTCGCCCTGCCCACGGGTTGTCCTGGTATTGCACTACCTCCAGGCACGGCCCACATTCCCACTTTGGTGGGAAAATCAAGCAATTCATCCCAGTTCTTCGTCGTATATTGTTGTAAATCCTCTTTTCTCACCTCGTAGCCAACATTTTCATGCGCTAAAACCGTCGCAAGCCTGCTGTTCTAATTACTACGTACCGTACCACCCGCCGATTGGGAAACAATCGGGCGTAGAGAAAACGTCCGATTACGTCGGCGTTTTCACAACAAACGCTAAAAAAGTATAGATGAAGAGGGTCGATCTTGAAGTTAACCAAATCATACTTACCTGACGGGGGCCTTCACCGTGATCAGGCCGGCGGTGGGCCCAAGGCGAGGCTTAGCCATTGCACTTTGGCCTAGCTGACCCTTGCGATTACCCCAAATGTGGGTAACTCGGCCGTACAATTTCTGTTAGTGGGGTCTGCGTTCGCGCTAACCCCGTATTATTCTTAATCAATCGCTTGTTCTCTCTGGTCAGTTTGCTTCCTGCTGCTCTTCGCGCTTTCTCTCCCAGACAGGCGTAATTGCCGACCCGGGGAGCGTCGCATCGCCATAGCAATGTGTCTGCAACGCATAGCTACGTATCTGATTGAATGTATATCAGAAAAATATTATTGCCATGCACCTGGTGACGTCATATATTCGTAAATATAATTTGAATTAGAACACAACAAAGCTGTCATGGCTATAGTGCCGGGGGAGTCGAATGACGACTGCTACTCGATCGTTTTGGTCCTCGGAAAAACGTTTCGCGCTGCACTGAGCCCCCAGCAAACAGAAGTTGTACAGGTGAGGCTCTGGTTGGCCTAAATATATGTTTAGGCATCGCTTCTCGGCTCTTTAGAGCTAAGATCAAGTGTAGTATCTGTTCTTCTCAGTTTAATACCTGGGACGCAAGCGATTCGCTTGCATGTCTTTGTATTAACCTGATTTTTGGACAGGGGGTATGGTGCCGAGGCTTGCCTCGCCCTGCCCACGGGTTGTCCTGGTATTGCACTACCTCCAGGCACGGCCCACATTCCCACTTTGGTGGGAAAATCAAGCAATTCATCCCAGTTCTTCGTCGTATATTGTTGTAAATCCTCTTTTCTCACCTCGTAGCCAACATTTTCATGCGCTAAAACCGTCGCAAGCCTGCTGTTCTAATTACTACGTACCGTACCACCCGCCGATTGGGAAACAATCGGGCGTAGAGAAAACGTCCGATTACGTCGGCGTTTTCACAACAAACGCTAAAAAAGTATAGATGAAGAGGGTCGATCTTGAAGTTAACCAAATCATACTTACCTGACGGGGGCCTTCACCGTGATCAGGCCGGCGGTGGGCCCAAGGCGAGGCTTAGCCATTGCACTTTGGCCTAGCTGACCCTTGCGATTACCCCAAATGTGGGTAACTCGGCCGTACAATTTCTGTTAGTGGGGTCTGCGTTCGCGCTAACCCCGTATTATTCTTAATCAATCGCTTGTTCTCTCTGGTCAGTTTGCTTCCTGCTGCTCTTCGCGCTTTCTCTCCCAGACAGGCGTAATTGCCGACCCGGGGAGCGTCGCATCGCCATAGCAATGTGTCTGCAACGCATAGCTACGTATCTGATTGAATGTATATCAGAAAAATATTATTGCCATGCACCTGGTGACGTCATATATTCGTAAATATAATTTGAATTAGAACACAACAAAGCTGTCATGGCTATAGTGCCGGGGGAGTCGAATGACGACTGCTACTCGATCGTTTTGGTCCTCGGAAAAACGTTTCGCGCTGCACTGAGCCCCCAGCAAACAGAAGTTGTACAGGTGAGGCTCTGGTTGGCCTAAATATATGTTTAGGCATCGCTTCTCGGCTCTTTAGAGCTAAGATCAAGTGTAGTATCTGTTCTTCTCAGTTTAATACCTGGGACGCAAGCGATTCGCTTGCATGTCTTTGTATTAACCTGATTTTTGGACAGGGGGTATGGTGCCGAGGCTTGCCTCGCCCTGCCCACGGGTTGTCCTGGTATTGCACTACCTCCAGGCACGGCCCACATTCCCACTTTGGTGGGAAAATCAAGCAATTCATCCCAGTTCTTCGTCGTATATTGTTGTAAATCCTCTTTTCTCACCTCGTAGCCAACATTTTCATGCGCTAAAACCGTCGCAAGCCTGCTGTTCTAATTACTACGTACCGTACCACCCGCCGATTGGGAAACAATCGGGCGTAGAGAAAACGTCCGATTACGTCGGCGTTTTCACAACAAACGCTAAAAAAGTATAGATGAAGAGGGTCGATCTTGAAGTTAACCAAATCATACTTACCTGACGGGGGCCTTCACCGTGATCAGGCCGGCGGTGGGCCCAAGGCGAGGCTTAGCCATTGCACTTTGGCCTAGCTGACCCTTGCGATTACCCCAAATGTGGGTAACTCGGCCGTACAATTTCTGTTAGTGGGGTCTGCGTTCGCGCTAACCCCGTATTATTCTTAATCAATCGCTTGTTCTCTCTGGTCAGTTTGCTTCCTGCTGCTCTTCGCGCTTTCTCTCCCAGACAGGCGTAATTGCCGACCCGGGGAGCGTCGCATCGCCATAGCAATGTGTCTGCAACGCATAGCTACGTATCTGATTGAATGTATATCAGAAAAATATTATTGCCATGCACCTGGTGACGTCATATATTCGTAAATATAATTTGAATTAGAACACAACAAAGCTGTCATGGCTATAGTG